>NC_088409.1:612168-792130 GCF_034236695.1 Oncorhynchus nerka | reverse complement strand
CACCATCTACTGTCCCCATATAGATCCCATCTACTGTCCCCCATCTACTGTCCCATCTAGATCACCATCTACTGTCCCCATATAGATCACCATCTACTGTCCCATATAGATCACCATCTACTGTCCCCATAGATCACCATCTACTGTCCCCATATAGATCTACCATCTACTGTCCCCATATAGATCACCATCTACTGTCCCCATATAGATCACCATCTACTGATCACCATCTACTGTCCCCATATAGATCACCATCTACTGTCCATCCATATAGATCACCATCTACTGTCTCCATATAGATCACCATCTACTGTCTCCATATAGATCACCATCTACTGTCCCCATCTACTAGATCACCATCTACTGTCCCCCATAGATCTACTGTCCCATATAGATCACCATCTACTGTCCCCATATAGATCACCATCTACTGTCCCCATCTACTGTCTCCATATAGATCACCATCTACTGTCCCCATATAGATCACCATCTACTGTCATAGATCACCATCTACTGTCCCCATATAGATCACCATCTACTGTCCCCATATAGATCACCATCTACTGTCCCCATATAGATCACCATCTACTGTCCCCATCTACTGTCCCATCTACTGTATAGATCACCATCTACTGTCCCCTATCTGTCCCCATATAGATCACCATCTACTGTCCCCATATAGATCACCATCTACTGTCCCCATATAGATCACCATCTACTGTCCCCATATAGATCACCATCTACTGTCCCCATATAGATCACCATCTACTGTCCCCTATATAGATCACCATCACTGTCCCTATCTGTCCCCATCTACTGTCTCCATATAGATCACCATCTACTGTCCCCATATAGATCACCATCTACTGTCTCCATATAGATCACCATCTACTGTCCCATCTACTGTCCCCATATAGATCACCATCTACTGTCTCCATCTACTGTCTCCATATAGATCACCATCTACTGTCCCCATATAGATCACCATCTACTGTCCCCATATAGATCACCATCTACTGTCCCCATATAGATCACCATCTACTGTCTCCATCTACTGTCTCCATATAGATCACCATCTACTGTCCCCATATAGATCACCATCTACTGTCCCCATCTACTGTCCCCATATAGATCACCATCTACTGTCTCCATATAGATCACCATCTACTGTCCCCATATAGATCACCATCTACTGTCCCCATATAGATCACCATCTACTGTCCCCATATAGATCACCATCTACTGTCTCCATATAGATCACCATCACCATCTACTGTCTCCATATAGATCACCATCTACTGTCCCCATATAGATCACCATCTACTGTCCCCATATAGATCACCATCTACTGTCCCCATATAGATCACCATCTACTGTCCCCATCTACTGTCCCCATATAGATCACCATCTACTGTCTCCATCTACTGTCCCCATATAGATCACCATCTACTGTCTCCATATAGATCACCATCTACTGTCCCCATATAGATCACCATCTACTGTCTCCATATAGATCACCATCTACTGTCCCCATATAGATCACCATCTACTGTCCCCATATAGATCACCATCTACTGTCTCCATATAGATCACCATCTACTGTCCCCATATAGATCACCATCTACTGTCCCCATCTAGTCCCCATCTACTGTCTCCATATAGATCACCATCTACTGTCCCCATATAGATCACCATCTACTGTCCCCATATAGATCACCATCTACTCCCCATATAGATCACCATCTACTGTCCCCATATAGATCACCATCTACTGTCCCCATATAGATCACCATCTACTGTCCCTCCTACTGTCTCCATATAGATCACCATCTACTGTCTCCATATAGATCACCATCTACTGTCCCCATATAGATCACCATCTACTGTCTCCATATAGATCACCATCTACTGTCCCCATAGATCACCATCTAGATCACCATCTACTGTCCCCATATAGATCACCATCTACTGTCCCCATCTACTGTCTCCATATAGATCACCATCTACTGTCCCCCACCATCTACTAGTCATCTACTGTCTCCATATAGATCACCATCTACTGTCCCCATATAGATCACCATCTACTGTCTCCATATAGATCACCATCTACTGTCCCCATATAGATCACCATCTACTGTCATATAGATCCATCTACTGTCCCCATATAGATCACCATCTACTGTCCCCATATAGATCACCATCTACTGTCCCCATATAGATCACCATCTACTGTCTCCATATAGATCACCATCTACTGTCCCCATATAGATCACCATCTACTGTCCCCATATAGATCACCATCTGTCCCCATATAGATCACCATCTACTAGTCCCCATATAGATCACCATCTACTGTCCCCATATAGATCACCATCTACTGTCCCCTAGATCACCATCTACTGTCTCCATATAGATCACCATCTACTGTCTCCATATAGATCACCATCTACTGTCCCCATATAGATCACCATCTACTAGATCACCATCTACTGTCCCATATAGATCACCATCTACTGTCCCCATATAGATCACCATCTACTGTCCCCATATAGATCACCATCTACTGATCACCATCTACTGTCCCCATATAGATCACCATCTACTAGATCACCATCTACTGTCCCCATATAGATCACCATCTACTGTCCCCATATAGATCACCATCTACTGTCCCACCATCTACTGTCCCCATATAGATCACCATCTACTGTCCCCATATAGATCACCATCTACTGTCCCCATCTACTAGATCACCATCTACTCCATATAGATCACCATCTACTGTCCCCATCTACTGTCTCCATATAGATCACCATCTACTGTCCCCATATAGATCACCATCTACTGTCCCCATATAGATCACCATCTACTGTCCCCATATAGATCACCATCTACTGTCCCCATCTACTGTCTCCATATAGATCACCATCTACTGTCTCCATATAGATCACCATCTACTGTCCCCATCTACTGTCCCCATATAGATCACCATCTACTGTCCCATAGATCATATAGATCACCATCTACTGATCACCATCTACTGTCCCCATATAGATCACCATCTACTGTCCTCCATATAGATCACCATCTACTGTCCCCATATAGATCACCATCTACTGTCCCCATATAGATCACCATCTACTGTCCCCATATAGATCACCATCTACTGTCCCCATATAGATCACCATCTACTGTCCCCATATAGATCACCATCTACTGTCCCCATATAGATCTACTGTCACCATCTACTGTCCCCATATAGATCACCATCTACTGTCCCCATATAGATCACCATCTACTGATCCCCATCTACTGTCCCCATATAGATCACCATCTACTGTCTCCATATAGATCACCATCTACTGTCCCCATATAGATCACCATCTACTGTCCCCACCATCTACTGATCACCATCTAGATCACCATCTACTGTCCACCATCTACTGTCCCCATATAGATCACCATCTAGATCCCCATCTACTGTCTCCATATAGATCACATCATCTACTGTCTCCATATAGATCACCATCTACTGTCACCATATAGATCACCATCTACTGTCACCATCTACTGTCCCCATATAGATCACCATATACTGTCCCCATCTACTGTCTCCATATAGATCACCATCTACTGTCCCCATATAGATCACCATCTACTGTCCCCATCTACTGTCTCCATATAGATCACCATCTACTGTCCCCATATAGATCACCATCTACTGTCCCCATATAGATCACCATCTACTGTCCCCATATAGATCACCATCTACTGTCCCCATATAGATCACCATCTACTGTCCCCATATAGATCACCATCTACTGTCCCCATATAGATCACCATCTACTGTCTCCATATAGATCACCATCTACTGTCCCCATATAGATCACCATCTACTGTCCCCATATAGATCACCATCTACTGTCCCCATATAGATCACCATCTACTGTCACCATATAGATCACCATCTACTGTCCCCATATAGATCACCATCTACTGTCTCCATATAGATCACCATCTACTGTCCCCATATAGATCACCATCTACTGTCCCCATATAGATCACCATCTACTGTCACCATATAGATCACCATCTACTGTCCCCATCTACTGTCCCCATATAGATCACCATCTACTGTCCCCATATAGATCACCATCTACTGTCCCCATCTACTGTCCCCATATAGATCACCATCTACTGTCTCCATATAGATCACCATCTACTGTCCCCATCTACTGTCTCCATATAGATCACCATCTACTGTCCCCATCTACTGTCTCCATATAGATCACCATCTACTGTCCCCATATAGATCACCATCTACTGTCCCCATATAGATCACCATCTACTGTCCCCATATAGATCACCATCTACTGTCCCCATATAGATCACCATCTACTGTCTCCATATAGATCACCATCTACTGTCCCCATCTACTGTCTCCATATAGATCACCATCTACTGTCTCCATATAGATCACCATCTACTGTCTCCATATAGATCACCATCTACTGTCCCCATATAGATCACCATCTACTGTCCCCATATAGATCACCATCTACTGTCTCCATATAGATCACCATCTACTGTCCCCATATAGATCACCATCTACTGTCCCCATATAGATCACCATCTACTGTCTCCATATAGATCACCATCTACTGTCCCCATATAGATCTACCATCTACTGTCCCCATATAGATCACCATCTACTGTCCCCATATAGATCACCATCTACTGTCCCCATATAGATCACCATCTACTGTCCCCATATAGATCACCATCTACTGTCCCCATATAGATCACCATCTACTGTCCCCATATAGATCACCATCTACTGTCTCCATATAGATCACCATCTACTGTCCCCATATAGATCACCATCTACTGTCCCCATATAGATCACCATCTACTGTCCCCATATAGATCACCATCTACTGTCACCATATAGATCACCATCTACTGTCCCCATATAGATCACCATCTACTGTCCCCATATACAACACCATCTACTGTCTCCATATAGATCACCATCTACTGTCTCCATATAGATCACCATCTACTGTCCCCATATAGATCACCATCTACTGTCCCCATATAGATCACCATCTACTGTCCCCATATAGATCACCATCTACTGTCACCATATAGATCACCATCTACTGTCCCCATCTACTGTCCCCATATAGATCACCATCTACTGTCCCCATATAGATCACCATCTACTGTCCCCATCTACTGTCCCCATATAGATCACCATCTACTGTCTCCATATAGATCACCATCTACTGTCCCCATCTACTGTCTCCATATAGATCACCATCTACTGTCCCCATCTACTGTCTCCATATAGATCACCATCTACTGTCCCCATATAGATCACCATCTACTGTCCCCATATAGATCACCATCTACTGTCCCCATATAGATCACCATCTACTGTCCCCATCTACTGTCTCCATATAGATCACCATCTACTGTCTCCATATAGATCACCATCTACTGTCCCCATCTACTGTCCCCATATAGATCACCATCTACTGTCCCCATATAGATCACCATCTACTGTCTCCATATAGATCACCATCTACTGTCCCCATATAGATCACCATCTACTGTCCCCATATAGATCACCATCTACTGTCCCCATATAGATCACCATCTACTGTCTCCATCTACTGTCTCCATATAGATCACCATCTACTGTCCCCATATAGATCACCATCTACTGTCCCCATATAGATCACCATCTACTGTCCCCATATAGATCACCATCTACTGTCCCCATATAGATCACCATCTACTGTCCCCATATAGATCACCATCTACTGTCCCCATATAGATCACCATCTACTGTCCCCATATAGATCACCATCTACTGTCCCCATATAGATCACCATCTACTGTCCCCATCTACTGTCCCCATATAGATCACCATCTACTGTCTCCATATAGATCACCATCTACTGTCCCCATATAGATCACCATCTACTGTCTCCATATAGATCACCATCTACTGTCCCCATATAGATCACCATCTACTGTCCCCATATAGATCACCATCTACTGTCCCCATATAGATCACCATCTACTGTCCCCATATAGATCACAATCTACTGTCCCCATATAGATCACCATCTACTGTCTCCATCTACTGTCCCCATATAGATCACCATCTACTGTCCCCATATAGATCACCATCTACTGTCCCCATATACAGAACCAGTCAAATGTTTAGACACACCTACTCATTCAAGGGCTTTTCTTTTTTTTTTACTATTTTCTAGATTTTAGAATAGTAGTGAAGACATCAAAACTATGAAATAACACATATGGAATCATGTAGTAACCAAAAAAGTGTTAAATGAGTTTGAGCCAATCAGTTGTGTTGTGACAAGGTAGGTGGGGTATACAGAAGATAGACCTATTTGGTAAAAGACCAAGTCCATATTATGGCAAGAACAGCTTAAATAAGCAAAGAGAAATGACAGTCCATCGTTACTTAAGACACAAATGTCAGTCTATCCGGAGAATTTCAAGAACTTTGAAAGTTTCTTCGAGTGTAGTCGCAAAAAACCATCAAGCGCTATGATGAAACTGGTTCTCATGAGGACCGCCTCAGGAAATGAAGACCCAGACCAAGAAGGAGAGTGATGGAGTGCTGCATCAGATGACCTGGCCTCAATCATGGAGCCTCTATTTGGACACAGAGACAGTGGAGCACAGAGAGTGACACACACGCACACACGCACACGCACACGCACATAAACAAACACATTTGCATACACATTTACACATTCTAATAGGCTCAAATGAAACATAGTCTTTTGTTTACCATTTTACTTTAGTCACAATTACAACAACAATTTGAGCAATTTGAGTCCTTGGCAGTGGAATGAATTAGGCTATTTTAATGACTAGAGTTCACAGGTAATGTCTTGCTGTGCGGTGCGCGAATAAAATGGTCCATCTGCTATTACAGCTGAAAGGAAGTAGAAAGATCTGCTGCAGAAACAGACGGCCAGATGGCTCAGCGTGTTTTAAAGCCCCAAACCACTGATCACATGACCGGGATGATTTCTCTGTTGTTTTGCTGACGATAATTTGCATTATTAGATGGTTCGGCAGGCAGGCAGGGACTGCATTAGTGTCATTAGTACTGGGACATCAGGGACAGGGACACACTGCTTTCACTTCCTCTTGTCCTCATGGAACCAGACACAATACTAGTGGTGTCCTGTCCTGTCCTCATGGAACCAGACACAATACTAGTGGTGTCCTGTCCTGTCCTCATGGAACCAGACACAATACTAGTGGTGTCCTGTCCTCATGGAACCAGACACAATACTAGTGGTGTCCTGTCCTCATGGAACCAGACACAATACTAGTGGTGTCCTGTCCTGTCCTCATGGAACCAGACACAATACTAGTGGTGTCCTGTCCTGTCCTCATGGAACCAGACACAATACTAGTGGTGTCCTCTCCTCATGGAACCAGACACAATACTAGTGGTGTCCTGTCCTGTCCTCATGGAACTAGACACAATACTAGTGGTGTCCTGTCCTCATGGAACCAGACACAATACTAGTGGTGTCCTGTCCTCATGGAACCAGACACAATACTAGTGGTGTCCTGTCCTGTCCTCATGGAACCAGACACAATACTAGTGGTGTCCTGTCCACATGGAACCAGACACAATACTAGTGGTGTCCTGTCCTGTCCTCATGGAACCAGACACAATACTAGTGGTGTCCTGTCCTCATGGAACCAGACACAATACTAGTGGTGTCCTGTCCTCATGGAACTAGACACAATACTAGTGGTGTCCTGTCCTCATGGAACCAGACACAATACTAGTGGTGTCCTGTCCTGTCCTCATGGAACCAGACACAATACTAGTGGTGTGGAACCAGACACCTGTCCTGTCCTCATGGAACCAGACACAATACTAGTGGTGTCCTGTCCTCATGGAACCAGACACAATACTAGTGGTGTCCTGTCCTCATGGAACCAGACACAATACTAGTGGTGTCCTGTCCTCATGGAACCAGACACAATACTAGTGGTGTCCTGTCCTCATAGAACCAGACACAATACTAGTGGTGTCCTGTCCTCATGGAACAGACACAATACTAGTGGTGGTGTCCTGTCCTCAGACACAATACTAGTGGTGTCCTGTCCTGTCCTCATGGAACCAGACACAATACTAGTGGTGTCCTGTCCTCATGGAACTAGACACAATACTAGTGGTGTCCTGTCCTCATGGAACCAGACACAATACTAGTGGTGTCCTGTCCTGTCCTCATGGAACCAGACACAATACTAGTGATGTCCTGTCCTCATGGAACTAGACACAATACTAGTGGTGTCCTGTCCTGTCCTCATGGAACCAGACACAATACTAGTGGTGTCCTGTCCTGTCCTCATAGAACCAGACACAATACTAGTGGTGTCCTGTCCTGTCCTCATGGAACCAGACACAATACTAGTGGTGTCCTGTCCTCATGGAACCAGACACAATACTAGTGGTGTCCTGTCCTCATGGAACCAGACACAATACTAGTGGTGTCCTGTCCTCATGGAACCAGACACAATACTAGTGGTGTCCTGTCCTCATGGAACCAGACACAATACTAGTGGTGTCCTGTCCTCATAGAACCAGACACAATACTAGTGGTGTCCTGTCCTCATGGAACCAGACACAATACTAGTGGTGTCCTGTCCTCATGGAACTAGACACAATACTAGTGGTGTCCTGTCCTCATGGAACCAGACACAATACTAGTGGTGTCCTGTCCTCATGGAACCAGACACAATACTAGTGGTGTCCTGTCCTCATGGAACCAGACACAATACTAGTGGTGTCCTGTCCTCATGGAACCAGACACAATACTAGTGGTGTCCTGTCCTGTCCTCATGGAACTAGACACAATACTAGTGGTGTCCTGTCCTCATAGAACCAGACACAATACTAGTGGTGTCCTGTCCTCATGGAACCAGACACAATACTAGTGGTGTCCTGTCCTCATGGAACTAGACACAATACTAGTGGTGTCCTGTCCTCATGGAACTAGACACAATACTAGTGGTGTCCTGTCCTCATAGAACCAGACACAATACTAGTGGTGTCCTGTCCTGTCCTCATGGAACCAGACACAATACTAGTGATGTCCTGTCCTGTCCTCATGGAACCAGACACAATACTAGTGATGTCCTGTCCTCATGGAACTAGACACAATACTAGTGGTGTCCTGTCCTCATGGAACCAGACACAATACTAGTGGTGTCCTGTCCTGTCCTCATGGAACCAGACACAATACTAGTGGTGTCCTGTCCTCATGGAACCAGACACAATACTAGTGGTGTCCTGTCCTGTCCTCATGGAACCAGACACAATACTAGTGGTGTCCTGTCCTGTCCTCATGGAACCAGACACAATACTAGTGGTGTCCTGTCCTGTCCTCATGGAACCAGACACAATACTAGTGGTGTCCTGTCCTCATGGAACCAGACACAATACTAGTGGTGTCCTGTCCTCATGGAACCAGACACAATACTAGTGGTGTCCTGTCCTCATGGAACCAGACACAATACTAGTGGTGTCTGTCCTGTCCTCATGGAACCAGACACAATACTAGTGGTGTCCTGTCTGTCCTCATGGAACCAGACACAATACTAGTGGTGTCCTGTCCTGTCCTCATGGAACCAGACACAATACTAGTGGTGTCCTGTCCTCATGGAACCAGACACAATACTAGTGGTGTCCTGTCCTCATGGAACCAGACACAATACTAGTGGTGTCCTGTCCTCATGGAACCAGACACAATACTAGTGGTGTCCTGTCCTGTCATGGAACTAGACACAATACTAGTGGTGTCCTGTCCTGTCCTCATGGAACCAGACACAATACTAGTGGTGTCCTGTCCTCATGGAACCAGACACAATACTAGTGGTGTCCTGTCCTCATGGAACCAGACACAATACTAGTGGTGTCCTGTCCTCATGGAACCAGACACAATACTAGTGGTGTCCTGTCCTCATGGAACTAGACACAATACTAGTGGTGTCCTGTCCTCATGGAACCAGACACAATACTAGTGGTGTCCTGTCCTCATGGAACCAGACACAATACTAGTGGTGTCCTGTCCTGTCCTCATGGAACCAGACACAATACTAGTGGTGTCCTGTCCTCATGGAACCAGACACAATACTAGTGGTGTCCTGTCCTCATGGAACCAGACACAATACTAGTGGTGTCCTGTCCTGTCCTCATGGAACTAGACACAATACTAGTGGTGTCCTGTCCTCATGGAACCAGACACAATACTAGTGGTGTCCTGTCCTCATGGAACCAGACACAATACTAGTGGTGTCCTGTCCTCATAGAACCAGACACAATACTAGTGGTGTCCTGTCCTCATGGAACCAGACACAATACTAGTGGGTGTCCTGTCCTGTCCTCATGGAACTAGACACAATACTAGTGGTGTCCTGTCCTCATGGAACCAGACACAATACTAGTGGTGTCCTGTCCTCATGGAACCAGACACAATACTAGTGGTGTCCTGTCCTCATGGAACCAGACACAATACTAGTGGTGTCCTGTCCTCATGGAACCAGACACAATACTAGTGGTGTCCTGTCCTCATGGAACCAGACACAATACTAGTGGTGTCCTGTCCTCATGGAACCAGACACAATACTAGTGGTGTCCTGTCCTCATGGAACCAGACACAATACTAGTGGTGTCCTGTCCTGTCCTCATGGAACCAGACACAATACTAGTGGTGTCCTGTCCTCATGGAACCAGACACAATACTAGTGGTGTCCTGTCCTCATGGAACCAGACACAATACTAGTGGTGTCCTGTCCTGTCCTCATGGAACTAGACACAATACTAGTGGTGTCCTGTCCTCATGGAACCAGACACAATACTAGTGGTGTCCTGTCCTCATGGAACCAGACACAATACTAGTGGTGTCCTGTCCTCATGGAACCAGACACAATACTAGTGGTGTCCTGTCCTCATGGAACTAGACACAATACTAGTGGTGTCCTGTCCTCATGGAACCAGACACAATACTAGTGGTGTCCTGTCCTCATGGAACCAGACACAATACTAGTGGTGTCCTGTCCTGTCCTCATGGAACCAGACACAATACTAGTGGTGTCCTGTCCTCATGGAACCAGACACAATACTAGTGGTGTCCATGGAACAGCCAATACTAGTGGTGTCCTGTCCTCATGGAACCAGACACAATACTAGTGGTGTCCTGTCCTCATGGAACCAGACACAATACTAGTGGTGTCCTGTCCTGTCCTCATGGAACTAGACACAATACTAGTGGTGTCCTCATTGTGTTAGAGAATAGTGTTGACACAAGCACCATAATACACTACTATTAGGCTCTGTCATAACAGTGACATGTTTACCAAGGATAGTAACTCCTCCAGTCCCAGTATAGTCATTACTGTTTTTTTTATTTTTTTTAAACCTTTATTTAACTAGGCAAGTCAGTTAGGAACAAATTCTTATTTTCAATGACTGCCTAGAAACAGTTGGTTAACTGCCTGTTCAGGGGCATAACGACAGATTTGTACTGTCAGCTCGGGGATTTGAACTTGCAACCTTCCAGGTTACTAGTCCCAACGCTCTAACCACTAGGCTACCCTGCCTGTGTGTCGGCCTGCAGGCTGCCTGTGTACCTGTGATACTCAGTAACGGCTGGGAGATGCCCTTCTCGGAGATCATCCACTGGAACACAGCAGCTGTGATCGGGGACGAACGACTGCTACTTCAGGTGACGTAGATATTATAATCCTGTGTTCACCAGGTAACGAACGCTAACTCGACTGAATGGTCTGTTTGACTGAATGGTCTGTTTGACTGAATGGTCTGTTTGACTGAATGGTCTATTTGACTGAATGGTCTGTTTGACTGAATGGTCTGTTTGACTGAATGGTCCATTTGACTGAATGGTCCATTTGACTAAATGGTCTATTTTGACTAAATGGTCTATTTGACTAAATGGTCTATTTGACTGAATGGTCCATTTGACTGAATGGTCCATTTGACTGAATGGTCCATTTGACTGAATGGTCTATTTGACTGAATGGTCTGTTTGACTGAATGGTCTGTTTGACTGAATGGTCTATTTGACTGAATGGTCTATATGACTAAGTGGTCTATATGACTGAATGGTCTGTTTAACATGTCCAGTGTCTCTGACTGTTTGATTGACAGATCACGTCACTGTCACTGCTCTGACTGTAGTTCTGTTGTTCCAGATTCCGTCTACGGTGCGTTCCATTCACCAGGACAACATCTTGTCTCTCAGACAGCAGACCCAGTTCCTGTGGGAGGCCTACTTCTCTTCTGTAGAGAGGATAGTACTCACAACACTAGAGGTAAGAGGACCGTATACTGCTGCTCCTGCTACTACTACTGCTACTATTTACTACTACTACTACTACTACTACTACTACTACTACTACTACTACTACTGCTACTAATACTATGACTACTACTACTATTACTGCTACTACTACTACTGATACTACTACTATTACTACTACTACTATTACTATTACTACTACTATTACTACTAATACTATTACTACTTCTATTACTACAACTACTACTACTGCTACTACTACTACTACTGCTACTAATTCTACTATTACTACTACTTCTACTATTACTATTACTACCACTACTATTACTACCACCACTACTAGTACTAGTACTACTAGTAGTAACAGGTGTTTGTCAGAGAGCTACTCAGAAGCCTTCTTGGACGTAGCTCTGCTTGGGTGCCTCTTGAGGGTTCAGGTAATCCTCGACCAGTGAATTGTCTTGTTAGCAGCTTTGATTATTACTATTGTTGATTTGACTCTGTTTCTCTCCCTGCACCAGATCATCCATGACCGGGTGCTCCAGCATGCAGCCCGTAGTAACCTGATGTGGAACAGTCTTCCCGGAGGTCTCTACTCCCTGCCTCAGTACTCCTCATACTTGGGAGACTTCCCTTTCCACTATGCCAAGCTAGGTGAGTCCTGCAACTATCTTCAGATAGATCTCAAATGTGCATCGAAGTTCATCCATGTGGATGGTCATGAATTTGGTTCTCCGGGCATTACGACAGGGGTACCGCAAGGTTCTATTTTAGGCCCTGTTCAGTTCCCCATTTAAACCTCCTATCTGGTAGACTTCCCCGCTCTCCAAAGCCAGGTGAGTCCTACTGTAACATAACGTGTGGTGTTGTTCCACGAGCATCTACATGCTCCCACTTGTATTGCTCAGATCTTCCACTACGCCAAGCTACATGTCGGTGAGTCTTGTCACCATCTGTTAAAGAGTACCCAGAACGTTAACGCGGATGGTTGTAAAATCTGGTTTCCAGGACATTACAAAAGAGTGTACCAAAAGCCTCTATTTTAGGCCCAGTCCTTTTACCATTTCTGTAAATTACATTGGTAAAACGGGGGAGAGAAATGTAGATTAATCTGTATTTTATATTTTATTTATTTATTTTATTTCACCTTTATTTAATAGGTAGGCTAGTTGAGAACAAGTTCTCATTTACAACTGCAACCTGGCCAAGATAAAGCAAAGCAGTGCGACAGAAACCACAACACAGAGTTACACACGGAGTAAACAACAACACAGAGTTACACACGGAGTAAACAACAACACAGAGTTACACACGGAGTAAACAACAACACAGAGTTACACACGGAGTAAACAACAACACAGAGTTACACACGGAGTAAACAACAACACAGAGTTACACACGGAGTAAACAACAACACAGAGTTACACACGGAGTAAACAACAACACAGAGTTACACACGGAGTAAACAACAACACAGAGTTACACACGGAGTAAACAACAACACAGAGTTACACACGGAGTAAACAACAACACAGAGTTACACACGGAGTAAACAACAACACAGAGTTACACACGGAGTAAACAACAACACAGAGTTACACACGGAGTAAAACAAACATAGTCAATAACACTGATTGTTGATGACACTCTTCTACATTCATGTGCTCCCTTATATAGATGCATATCACATCCGTTAGCAATATTGTGTGTTCGTTGTATATTCTGGGAAGTCACATATCAGCCTACTACCATACACTTGTGGAATAATCTCCAAAGGTCTCTCAAAAGTGGATGATTTGGTGTCCAGCGGTAATTCAGATGGCTGGATGAGGACCTTCAAAGTGGATGATTTGGTGTCTGAGGGTAATTCAGATGGCTGGATGAGGACCTTCAAAGTGGATGATTTGGTGTCCAGGGGTAATTCAGACGGCTGGATGAGGACCTTCAAAGTGGATGATTTGGTGTCCAGGGGTAATTCAGACGGCTGGATGAGGACCTTTAAAGTGGATGATTTGGTGTCCAGGGGTAATTCAGACGGCTGGATGAGGCCCTTCAAAGTGGATGATTAGGTGTCCAGGGGTAATTCAGACGGCTGGATGAGGTCCTTCAAAGTGGATGATTTGGTGTCCAGGGGTAATTCAGACGGCTGGATGAGGACCTTCAAAGTGGATGATTTGGTGTCTGAGGGTAATTCAGACGGCTGGATGAGGACCTTCAAAGTGGATGATTTGGTGTCCAGGGGTAATTCAGACGGCTGGATGAGGACCTTCAAAGTGGATGATTTGGTGTCCAGGGGTAATTCAGACGGCTGGATGAGGCCCTTCAAAGTGGATGATTTGGTGTCCAGGGGTAATTCAGACGGCTGGATGAGGTCCTTTAAAGTGGATGATTTGGTGTCCAGGGGTAATTCAGACGGCTGGATGAGGTCCTTTAAAGTGGATGATTTGGTGTCCAGGGGTAATTCAGACGGCTGGATGAGGCCCTTCAAAGTGGATGATTTGGTGTCCAGGGGTAATTCAGACGGCTGGATGAGGTCCTTCAAAGTGGATGATTTGGTGTCCAGGGGTAATTCAGACGGCTGGATGAGGTCCTTCAAAGTGGATGATTTGGTGTCCAGGGGTAATTCAGATGGCTGGATGAGGTCCTTCAAAGTGGATGATTTGGTGTCTGAGGGTAATTCAGACGGCTGGATGAGGTCCTTTAAAGTGGATGATTTGGTGTCCAGGGGTAATTCAGACGGCTGGATGAGGTCCTTTAAAGTGGATGATTTGGTGTCCAGGGGTAATTCAGACGGCTGGATGAGGACCTTCAAAGTGGATGATTTGGTGTCCAGGGGTAATTCAGATGGCTGGATGAGGTCTCTCAAAGTGGATGATTTGGTGTCCAGGGGTAATTCAGACGGCTGGATGAGGTCTTCAAAGTGGATGATTTGGTGTCCAGGGGTAATTCAGACGGCTGGATGAGGTCCTTTAAAGTGGATGATTTGGTGTCCAGGGGTAATTCAGATGGCTGGATGAGGTCCTTTAAAGTGGATGATTTGGTGTCCAGGGGTAATTCAGACGGCTGGATGAGGTCTCTCAAAGTGGATGATTTGGTGTCCAGGGGTAATTCAGACGGCTGGATGAGGTCCTTTAAAGTGGATGATTTGGTGTCCAGGGGTAATTCAGATGGCTGGATGAGGTCCTTAAAGTGGATGATTTGGTGTCCAGGGGTAATTCAGACGGCTGGATGAGGACCTTCAAAGTGGATGATTTGGTGTCTGAGGGTAATTCAGACGGCTGGATGAGGACCTTCAAAGTGGATGATTTGGTGTCCAGGGGTAATTCAGACGGCTGGATGAGGACCTTCAAAGTGGATGATTTGGTGTCCAGGGGTAATTCAGATGGCTGGATGAGGACCTTCAAAGTGGATGATTTGGTGTCCAGGGGTAATTCAGACGGCTGGATGAGGCCCTTCAAAGTGGATGATTTGGTGTCCAGGGGTAATTCAGACGGCTGGATGAGGTCCTTCAAAGTGGATGATTTGGTGTCCAGGGGTAATTCAGACGGCTGGATGAGGTCCTTCAAAGTGGATGATTTGGTGTCCAGGGGTAATTCAGATGGCTGGATGAGGTCCTTCAAAGTGGATGATTTGGTGTCTGAGGGTAATTCAGACGGCTGGATGAGGTCCTTTAAAGTGGATGATTTGGTGTCCAGGGGTAATTCAGACGGCTGGATGAGGTCCTTTAAAGTGGATGATTTGGTGTCCAGGGGTAATTCAGACGGCTGGATGAGGACCTTCAAAGTGGATGATTTGGTGTCCAGGGGTAATTCAGACGGCTGGATGAGGTCTCTCAAAGTGGATGATTTGGTGTCCAGGGGTAATTCAGACGGCTGGATGAGGTCTCTCAAAGTGGATGATTTGGTGTCCAGGGGTAATTCAGACGGCTGGATGAGGTCCTTTAAAGTGGATGATTTGGTGTCCAGGGGTAATTCAGATGGCTGGATGAGGTCCTTTAAAGTGGATGATTTGGTGTCCAGGGGTAATTCAGACGGCTGGATGAGGTCTCTCAAAGTGGATGATTTGGTGTCCAGGGGTAATTCAGACGGCTGGATGAGGTCCTTTAAAGTGGATGATTTGGTGTCCAGGGGTAATTCAGATGGCTGGATGAGGTCCTTTAAAGTGGATGATTTGGTGTCCAGGGGTAATTCAGACGGCTGGATGAGGACCTTCAAAGTGGATGATTTGGTGTCTGAGGGTAATTCAGACGGCTGGATGAGGACCTTCAAAGTGGATGATTTGGTGTCCAGGGGTAATTCAGACGGCTGGATGAGGACCTTCAAAGTGGATGATTTGGTGTCCAGGGGTAATTCAGATGGCTGGATGAGGACCTTCAAAGTGGATGATTTGGTGTCCAGGGGTAATTCAGACGGCTGGATGAGGTCCTTTAAAGTGGATGATTTGGTGTCCAGGGGTAATTCAGACGGCTGGATGAGGTCCTTTAAAGTGGATGATTTGGTGTCCAGGGTAATTCAGACGGCTGGATGAGGTCCTTTAAAGTGGATGATTTGGTGTCCAGGGGTAATTCAGACGGCTGGATGAGGTCCTTCAAAGTGGATGATTTGGTGTCCAGGGGTAATTCAGACGGCTGGATGAGGTCCTTTAAAGTGGATGATTTGGTGTCCAGGGGTAATTCAGACGGCTGGATGAGGTCCTTCAAAGTGGATGATTTGGTGTCCAGGGGTAATTCAGACGGCTGGATGAGGTCCTTTAAAGTGGATGATTTGGTGTCCAGGGGTAATTCAGACGGCTGGATGAGGACCTTCAAAGTGGATGATTTGGTGTCCAGGGTAATTCAGATGGCTGGATGAGGTCCTTCAAAGTGGATGATTTGGTGTCCAGGGGTAATTCAGACGGCTGGATGAGGACCTTCAAAGTGGATGATTTGGTGTCCAGGGGTAATTCAGATGGCTGGATGAGGACCTTTAAAGTGGATGATTTGGTGTCCAGGGGTAATTCAGACGGCTGGATGAGGTCCTTTAAAGTGGATGATTTGGTGTCCAGGGGTAATTCAGACGGCTGGATGAGGACCTTCAAAGTGGATGATTTGGTGTCCAGGGTAATTCAGATGGCTGGATGAGGTCCTTCAAAGTGGATGATTTGGTGTCCAGGGGTAATTCAGACGGCTGGATGAGGACCTTCAAAGTGGATGATTTGGTGTCCAGGGGTAATTCAGATGGCTGGATGAGGACCTTTAAAGTGGATGATTTGGTGTCCAGGGGTAATTCAGACGGCTGGATGAGGACCTTTAAAGTGGATGATTTGGTGTCCAGGGGTAATTCAGACGGCTGGATGAGGACCTTCTGACTGAAGAATGTGTTTGTTTTCTATGATTGTGTTTTGTATCTCTGTTTTTGCTTTTCCAATTGTATTGATACAATACACACACACACACACACACACACACACACACACACACCGACTTGAGAGCAGGTTAACGTCATTTATTAGGATGAGTCTTGTCCTGGATGCAGTACTGAGTCATTTCTGCCACAAAGTCAAAATGGTCTATATTGTAAGAATTCATGGGAAGAAAATGTGCTTTTTGGTCTTAATCTAAGTTTAGGCATTAGGGTTAGCAGTGTGGTTAAGGTTAGGCATTAGGGTTAGCAGTGTGGTTAAGGTTAGGGTTAGGCATTAGGGTTAGCAGTGTGGTTAGGTTAGGCATTAGGGTTAGCAGTGTGGTTAAGGTTAGGTTAGGCATTAGGGTTAGCAGTGTGGTTAGGTTAGGGTTAGGCATTAGGGTTAGCAGTGTGGTTAGGGTTAGGGTTAGGCATTAGGGTTAGCAGTGTGGTTAGGGTTAGGCATTAGGGTTAGCAGTGTGGTTAAGGTTAGGCATTAGGGTTAGCAGTGTGGTTAAGGTTAGGCATTAGGGTTAGCAGTGTGGTTAGGCTTAGGCATTAGGGTTAGCAGTGTGGTTAGGGTTAGGCATTAGGGTTAGCAGTGTGGTTAAGGTTAGGGTTAGGCATTAGGGTTAGCAGTGTGGTTAAGGTTAGGGTTAGGCATTAGGGTTAGCAGTGTGGTTAAGGTTAGGGTTAGGCATTAGGGTTAGCAGTGTGGTTAGGGTTAGGCATTAGGGTTAGCAGTGTGGTTAAGGTTAGGCATTAGGGTTAGCAGTGTGGTTAGGGTTAGGGTTAGGCATTAGGGTTAGCAGTGTGGTTAGGGTTAGGGTTAGGCATTAGGGTTAGCAGTGTGGTTAGGGTTAGGCATTAGGGTTAGCAGTGTGGTTAAGGTTAGGGTTAGGCATTAGGGTTAGCAGTGTGGTTAAGGTTAGGGTTAGGCATTAGGGTTAGCAGTGTGGTTAAGGTTAGGGTTAGGCATTAGGGTTAGCAGTGTGGTTAAGGTTAGGCATTAGGGTTAGCAGTGTGGTTAAGGTTAGGCATTAGGGTTAGCAGTGTGGTTAAGGTTAGGCATTAGGGTTAGCAGTGTGGTTAAGGTTAGGCATTAGGGTTAGCAGTGTGGTTAAGGTTAGGGTTAGGGTTAGCAGTGTGGTTAAGGTTAAGGTTAGGCATTAGGGTTAGCAGTGTGGTTAAGGTTAGGCATTAGGGTTAGCAGTGTGGTTAAGGTTAGGCATTAGGGTTAGCAGTGTGGTTAAGGTTAGGGTTAGGCATTAGGGTTAGCAGTGTGGTTAAGGTTAGGCATTAGGGTTAGCAGTGTGGTTAAGGTTAGGCATTAGGGTTAGCAGTGTGGTTAAGGTTAGGCATTAGGGTTAGCAGTGTGGTTAAGGTTAGGCATTAGGGTTAGCAGTGTGGTTAAGGTTAGGGTTAGGCATTAGGGTTAGCAGTGTGGTTAAGGTTAGGCATTAGGGTTAGCAGTGTGGTTAGGGTTAGGCATTAGGGTTAGCAGTGTGGTTAGGGTTAGGCATTAGGGTTAGCAGTGTGGTTAAGGTTAGGCATTAGGGTTAGCAGTGTGGTTAAGGTTAGGGTTAGGCATTAGGGTTAGCAGTGTGGTTAAGGTTAGGCATTAGGGTTAGCAGTGTGGTTAGGTTAGGCATTAGGTTAGCAGTGTGGTTAGGGTTAGGCATTAGGGTTAGCAGTGTGGTTAAGGTTAGGCATTAGGGTTAGCAGTGTGGTTAAGGTTAGGCATTAGGGTTAGCAGTGTGGTTAAGGTTAGGTTTAAATCCAGATTGTATGACTTTGGGGCTGTGCCAGCTAGTGACCACTCTACAGAGCTTCCTCCAGATCACGATTCGGGAAACAAAACTCTAACCTTCGTCTTGGAAGGTCGTTAAGTTAACCCGGTGACTGACGCAATCGTTGATACCCCCCCCCACACACAAATTAAATTGGGAGCCAGATGAAACTACGGCTGGAGCTCATCGAGCACCCGCTGTCACACAGACTTATTTATGGGTGAAAAGAAACAGCTACTCTTTTCTCTCTCAGTCCCTGATGACTTTCAACCCATCGGAGAGACGAGCTGAGTTGTGCTCTGGTCACCGGGGGGGGGGGATACTGGATTGGGAGAATGAGGAACGATCCTAGTGTTTAATATTCTGACTGGCAGTTAGCTACTGTATTCATTGGCTATATCACTGTTGAGTTGAATTGATTTTTTTTTTTTACAGGGACAGTGCACATTAATCAACGTTTCAGTAAAAGTGCCGGTTTTAGCCAGCCGGCTAATTTTCAACCGAAGTCCCTGCTAGTGTGAACGGATGTGAAACGGCTAGTTTAGTTAGCGGCGTTGCGCGCTAAATAGCTTTTCAATCGGTGACACCACTTGCTCTGAGACCTTGAAGTAGTAGTTCACCTTGCTCTGCAAGGGCCGCGGCTTTTGTGGAGCGATGGGTAACGATGCTTCGAGGGGTGACTGTTGTTGATGTGTGCAGAGGGTCCCTGGTTCGCGCCCGGGTCGGGGCGAGGGGACGGTCTAAAGTTAAACTGTTACACTAGACTGTGCCTGAAACAAGGCATCATGATGAGATGCAAGGAGGGACACATTTCCAGCATATTTGGTGTTAATATATAAATAATCTAGAGAACATTGTTGACTTTGACATTCGTCCTGTGCATCTCAGTAGGTAAGAGCATTGGCGTTAGCCGTGCCAGGGTTGTAAAGGTTCAATTCCTGCAGGGATCAATCACACTCATAAATGTATGCACGGACGACTGGAAGTGGCTCTGATGTAGTGAATATTGTTGTTATTTGGCTGCGTTTCAGGTATCAAGCCTCGTCCCAAGTTCACGGCGATCATCCATGCTGTGACTCCCCTGGTCTCCCAGTCTCAGCCCATCCTCAAGCTACTGGTGGCTGTCGCCAAGTCCCAGCACTGTGTCCAGGTAGACTAACTAACTCACATCTCAACACTGTGTCCAGGTAGACTAACTCACATCCCAGCACTGTGTCCAGGTAGATTAACTCACATCTCAGCACTGTGTCCAGGTAGATTAACTCACATCCCAGCACTGTGTCCAGGTAGACTAACTAACTCACATCTCAACACTGTGTCCAGGTAGATTAACTCACATCCCAGCACTGTGTCCAGGTAGACTAACTCACATCTCAACACTGTGTCCAGGTAGACTAACTAACTCACATCTCAACACTGTGTCCAGGTAGACTAACTAACTCACATCTCAACACTGTGTCCAGGTAGACTAATTAACTCACACCTCTACACTGTGTCCAGGTAGACTAACTAACTCACATCTCAGCACTGTGTCCAGGTAGACTAACTAACTCACATCTCAACACTGTGTCCAGGTAGACTAACTAACTCACATCTCAACACTGTGTCCAGGTAGACTAACTAACTCACATCTCAACACTGTGTCCAGGTAGACTAACTAACTCACATCTCAACACTTTATCCAGGTAGATTAACTAACTCACATCTCAACACTGTGTCCAGGTAGACTAACTCACATCTCAACACTGTGTCCAGGTAGACTAACTAACTCACATCTCAACACTGTGTCCAGGTAGACTAACTCACATCTCAACACTGTGTCCAGGTAGATTAACTAACTCACATCTCAGCACTGTGTCCAGGTAGATTAACTAACTCACATCTCAACACTGTGTCCAGGTAGACTAACTAACTCACATCTCAACACTGTGTCCAGGTAGACTAACTCACATCTCAACACTGTGTCCAGGTAGACTAACTCACATCTCAGCACTGTGTCCAGGTAGACTAACTAACTCACATCTCAACACTGTGTCCAGGTAGACTAACTAACTCACATCTCAACACTGTGTCCGGGTAGACTAACTAACTCACATCTCAACACTGTGTCCAGGTAGACTAACTAACTCACATCTCAACACTGTGTCCAGGTAGATTAACTAACTCACATCTCAACACTGTGCCCAGGTAGACTAACTAACTCACATCTCAACACTGTGTCCAGGTAGACTAATTAACTCACATCTCAACACTGTGTCCAGGTAGATTAACTCACATCTCAACACTGTGTCCAGGTAGATTAACTAACTCACACCTCAACACTGTGTCCAGGTAGACTAACTCACATCTCAACACTGTGTCCAGGTAGACTAACTCACATCTCAACACTGTGCCCAGGTAGACTAACTCACACCTCAACACTGTGTCCAGGTAGACTAACTAACTCACATCTCAACACTGTGTCCAGGTAGACTAACTAACTCACATCTCAACACTGTGTCCAGGTAGACTAACTAACTCACATCTCAACACTGTGTCCAGGTAGATTAACTAACTCACATCTCAACACTGTGTCCAGGTAGACTAACTCACACCTCAACACTGTGTCCAGGTAGACTAACTCACATCTCAGCACTGTGTCCAGGTAGACTAACTAACTCACATCTCAACACTGTGTCCAGGTAGACTAACTAACTCACATCTCAACACTGTGTCCAGGTAGACTAACTAACTCACATCTCAACACTGTGTCCAGGTAGACTAACTAACTCACATCTCAACACTGTGTCCAGGTAGACTAACTCACATCTCAGCACTGTGTCCAGGTAGACTAACTAACTCACATCTCAACACTGTGTCCAGGTAGACTAACTAACTCACATCTCAACACTGTGTCCAGGTAGACTAACTAACTCACATCTCAACACTGTGTCCAGGTAGACTAACTCACATCTCAACACTGTGTCCAGGTAGACTAACTAACTCACATCTCAACACTGTGTCCAGGTAGACTAACTAACTCACATCTCAGCACTGTGTCCAGGTAGATTAACTCACATCTCAACACTGTGTCCAGGTAGACTAACTAACTCACATCTCAACACTGTGTCCAGGTAGATTAACTCACATCCCAGCACTGTGTCCAGGTAGACTAACTCACATCTCAACACTGTGTCCAGGTAGACTAACTAACTCACATCTCAACACTGTGTCCAGGTAGACTAACTAACTCACATCTCAACACTGTGTCCAGGTAGACTAATTAACTCACACCTCTACACTGTGTCCAGGTAGACTAACTAACTCACATCTCAGCACTGTGTCCAGGTAGACTAACTAACTCACATCTCAACACTGTGTCCAGGTAGACTAACTAACTCACATCTCAACACTGTGTCCAGGTAGACTAACTAACTCACATCTCAACACTGTGTCCAGGTAGACTAACTAACTCACATCTCAACACTTTATCCAGGTAGATTAACTAACTCACATCTCAACACTGTGTCCAGGTAGACTAACTCACATCTCAACACTGTGTCCAGGTAGACTAACTAACTCACATCTCAACACTGTGTCCAGGTAGACTAACTCACATCTCAACACTGTGTCCAGGTAGATTAACTAACTCACATCTCAGCACTGTGTCCAGGTAGATTAACTAACTCACATCTCAACACTGTGTCCAGGTAGACTAACTAACTCACATCTCAACACTGTGTCCAGGTAGACTAACTCACATCTCAACACTGTGTCCAGGTAGACTAACTCACATCTCAGCACTGTGTCCAGGTAGACTAACTAACTCACATCTCAACACTGTGTCCAGGTAGACTAACTAACTCACATCTCAACACTGTGTCCGGGTAGACTAACTAACTCACATCTCAACACTGTGTCCAGGTAGACTAACTAACTCACATCTCAACACTGTGTCCAGGTAGATTAACTAACTCACATCTCAACACTGTGCCCAGGTAGACTAACTAACTCACATCTCAACACTGTGTCCAGGTAGACTAATTAACTCACATCTCAACACTGTGTCCAGGTAGATTAACTCACATCTCAACACTGTGTCCAGGTAGATTAACTAACTCACACCTCAACACTGTGTCCAGGTAGACTAACTCACATCTCAACACTGTGTCCAGGTAGACTAACTCACATCTCAACACTGTGCCCAGGTAGACTAACTCACACCTCAACACTGTGTCCAGGTAGACTAACTAACTCACATCTCAACACTGTGTCCAGGTAGACTAACTAACTCACATCTCAACACTGTGTCCAGGTAGACTAACTAACTCACATCTCAACACTGTGTCCAGGTAGATTAACTAACTCACATCTCAACACTGTGTCCAGGTAGACTAACTCACACCTCAACACTGTGTCCAGGTAGACTAACTCACATCTCAGCACTGTGTCCAGGTAGACTAACTAACTCACATCTCAACACTGTGTCCAGGTAGACTAACTAACTCACATCTCAACACTGTGTCCAGGTAGACTAACTAACTCACATCTCAACACTGTGTCCAGGTAGACTAACTAACTCACATCTCAACACTGTGTCCAGGTAGACTAACTCACATCTCAGCACTGTGTCCAGGTAGACTAACTAACTCACATCTCAACACTGTGTCCAGGTAGACTAACTAACTCACATCTCAACACTGTGTCCAGGTAGACTAACTAACTCACATCTCAACACTGTGTCCAGGTAGACTAACTCACATCTCAACACTGTGTCCAGGTAGACTAACTAACTCACATCTCAACACTGTGTCCAGGTAGACTAACTAACTCACATCTCAGCACTGTGTCCAGGTAGATTAACTCACATCTCAACACTGTGTCCAGGTAGACTAACTAACTCACATCTCAACACTGTGTCCAGGTAGACTAACTAACTCACATCTCAGCACTGTGTCCAGGTAGACTAACTCACATCTCAGCACTGTGTCCAGGTAGACTAACTCACATCTCAACACTGTGTCCAGGTAGACTAACTAACTCACACCTCTACACTGTGTCCAGGTAGACTAACTCACATCTCAGCACTGTGTCCAGGTAGACTAACTAACTCACATCTCAACACTGTGTCCAGGTAGACTAACTAACTCACATCTCAACACTGTGTCCAGGTAGACTAACTAACTCACACCTCAACACTGTGTCCAGGTAGACTAACTAACTCACACCTCTACACTGTGTCCAGGTAGACTAACTAACTCACATCTCAACACTGTGTCCAGGTAGACTAACTAACTCACACCTCTACACTGTGTCCAGGTAGACTAACTGACTCACACCTCTACACTGTGTCCAGGTAGACTAACTAACTCACACCTCTACACTGTGTCCAGGTAGACTAACTCACACCTCAACACTGTGTCCAGGTAGACTAACTCACACCTCTACACTGTGTCCAGGTAGACTAACTCACACCTCAACACTGTGTCCAGGTAGACTAACTAACTCACATCTCAACACTGTGTCCAGGTAGACTAACTCACATCTCAACACTGTGTCCAGGTAGACTAACTAACTCACATCTCAGCACTGTGTCCAGGTAGATTAACTAACTCACATCTCAGCACTGTGTCCAGGTAGACTAACTAACTCACATCTCAACACTGTGTCCAGGTAGACTAACTAACTCACACCTCTACACTGTGTCCAGGTAGACTAACTAACTCACATCTCAACACTGTGTCCAGGTAGACTAACTAACTCACACCTCTACACTGTGTCCAGGTAGACTAACTGACTCACACCTCTACACTGTGTCCAGGTAGACTAACTAACTCACACCTCTACACTGTGTCCAGGTAGACTAACTCACACCTCAACACTGTGTCCAGGTAGACTAACTCACACCTCTACACTGTGTCCAGGTAGACTAACTGACTCACACCTCTACACTGTGTCCAGGTAGACTAACTAACTCACACCTCTACACTGTGTCCAGGTAGACTAACTCACACCTCAACACTGTGTCCAGGTAGACTAACTCACACCTCTACACTGTGTCCAGGTAGACTAACTCACACCTCAACACTGTGTCCAGGTAGACTAACTAACTCACATCTCAACACTGTGTCCAGGTAGACTAACTCACATCTCAACACTGTGTTCAGGTAGACTAACTAACTCACATCTCAGCACTGTGTCCAGGTAGATTAACTAACTCACATCTCAGCACTGTGTCCAGGTAGACTAACTAACTCACATCTCAACACTGTGTCCAGGTAGACTAACTAACTCACATCTCAACATTGTGTCCAGGTAGACTAACTAACTCACATCTCAGCACTGTGTCCAGGTAGATTAACTAACTCACACCTCTACACTGTGTCCAGGTAGACTAACTCACATCTCAACACTGTGTCCAGGTAGATTAACTAACTCACATCTCAGCACTGTGTCCAGGTAGACTAACTAACTCACATCTCAACACTGTGTCCAGGTAGACTAACTAACTCACACCTCTACACTGTGTCCAGGTAGACTAACTCACACCTCAACACTGTGTCCAGGTAGACTAACTGACTCACACCTCTACACTGTGTCCAGGTAGACTAACTAACTCACATCTCAACACTGTGTCCAGGTAGACTAACTAACTCACATCTCAGCACTGTGTCCAGGTAGACTAACTAACTCACATCTCAACACTGTGTCCAGGTAGACTAACTCACACCTCAACACTGTGTCCAGGTAGACTAACTAACTCACATCTCAACACTGTGTCCAGGTAGATTAACTAACTCACATCTCAACACTGTGTCCAGGTAGACTAACTAACTCACACCTCAACACTGTGTCCAGGTAGACTAACTAACTCACATCTCAACACTGTGTCCAGGTAGACTAACTAACTCACATCTCAACACTGTGTCCAGGTAGACTAACTAACTCACACCTCAACACTGTGTCCAGGTAGACTAACTAACTCACATCTCAACACTGTGTCCAGGTAGATTAACTCACATCTCAACACTGTGTCCAGGTAGACTAACTGACTCACACCTCTACACTGTGTCCAGGTAGACTAACTAACTCACATCTCAACACTGTGTCCAGGTAGACTAACTAACTCACATCTCAACACTGTGTCCAGGTAGACTAACTAACTCACACCTCTACACTGTGTCCAGGTAGACTAACTCACACCTCAACACTGTGTCCAGGTAGACTAACTCACACCTCTACACTGTGTCCAGGTAGACTAACTCACACCTCTACACTGTGTCCAGGTAGACTAACTCACATCTCAACACTGTGTCCAGGTAGACTAACTAACTCACACCTCTACACTGTGTCCAGGTAGACTAACTAACTCACATCTCAACACTGTGTCCAGGTAGATTAACTAACTCACATCTCAACACTGTGTCCAGGTAGACTAACTAACTCACATCTCAACACTGTGTCCAGGTAGACTAACTCACACCTCTACACTGTGTCCAGGTAGACTAACTATCTCACATCTCAACACTGTGTCCAGGTAGACTAACTAACTCACATCTCAACACTGTGTCCAGGTAGATTAACTAACTCACATCTCAACACTGTGTCCAGGTAGACTAACTAACTCACATCTCAACACTGTGTCCAGGTAGACTAACTAACTCACATCTCAACACTGTGTCCAGGTAGACTAACTAACTCACATCTCAACACTGTGTCCAGGTAGACTAACTAACTCACATCTCTACACTGTGTCCAGGTAGACTAACTAACTCACATCTCAACACTGTGTCCAGGTAGACTAACTAACTCACATCTCAACACTGTGTCCAGGTAGACTAACTAACTCACACCTCTACACTGTGTCCAGGTAGACTAACTAACTCACATCTCAACACTGTGTCCAGGTAGACTAACTAACTCACACCTCAACACTGTGTCCAGGTAGACTAACTAACTCACATCTCAACACTGTGTCCAGGTAGATTAACTCACATCTCAACACTGTGTCCAGGTAGACTAACTGACTCACACCTCTACACTGTGTCCAGGTAGACTAACTAACTCACATCTCAACACTGTGTCCAGGTAGACTAACTAACTCACATCTCAACACTGTGTCCAGGTAGACTAACTAACTCACACCTCTACACTGTGTCCAGGTAGACTAACTCACACCTCAACACTGTGTCCAGGTAGACTAACTCACACCTCTACACTGTGTCCAGGTAGACTAACTCACACCTCTACACTGTGTCCAGGTAGACTAACTCACATCTCAACACTGTGTCCAGGTAGACTAACTAACTCACACCTCTACACTGTGTCCAGGTAGACTAACTAACTCACATCTCAACACTGTGTCCAGGTAGATTAACTAACTCACATCTCAACACTGTGTCCAGGTAGACTAACTAACTCACATCTCAACACTGTGTCCAGGTAGACTAACTCACACCTCTACACTGTGTCCAGGTAGACTAACTAACTCACATCTCAACACTGTGTCCAGGTAGACTAACTAACTCACATCTCAACACTGTGTCCAGGTAGATTAACTAACTCACATCTCAACACTGTGTCCAGGTAGACTAACTAACTCACATCTCAACACTGTGTCCAGGTAGACTAACTAACTCACATCTCAACACTGTGTCCAGGTAGACTAACTAACTCACATCTCAACACTGTGTCCAGGTAGACTAACTAACTCACATCTCAACACTGTGTCCAGGTAGACTAACTAACTCACATCTCAACACTGTGTCCAGGTAGACTAACTAACTCACATCTCTACACTGTGTCCAGGTAGACTAACTAACTCACATCTCAACACTGTGTCCAGGTAGACTAACTAACTCACATCTCAACACTGTGTCCAGGTAGACTAACTAACTCACACCTCTACACTGTGTCCAGGTAGACTAACTAACTCACATCTCAACACTGTGTCCAGGTAGACTAACTAACTCACACCTCAACACTGTGTCCAGGTAGACTAACTCACATCTCAACACTGTGTCCAGCTAGACTAACTAATTCACATCTCAACACTGTTCCCAGGTCACTCCCAGCACCACATGCCCATATGTGCTCATCGTGAGTCATAAGAATGAACCCAGAAATCACTCAGCAACCTAACCTTGTAGAAAGTAGATTTTTGGCTCCTCTGGTGGCAGGCCGGCCAAGTCTCAGTACTTTTGTCTAGGTAACAGCTAGCGCCATGCTGTACGTGGTTGGCATTGATAGCGCCATGCTGTAAGTGGTTGGCATTGATAGAATGAACCCAGAAATATAACTCCTTCTGCAACAAGAACCTTGTTATTTTGAGTTTAGATGTATAATTATATGTCTGTGTTGCACATGTCATGTTGTCACCCATATACAGTGGGGAGAACAAGTATTTGATACACTGCCCGATTTTGCAGGTTTTCCTACTTACAAAGCACCTATGATAAAAACTACAGACCTCTACATGCTCTGTAAGTAGGAAAACCTGCACCTTTATCAATGTTACGTGAATGTGTTATTTTATATCAGGTTATCATAATTCAAATACAGTTGAAGTCGGAAGTTTACATACACTTAGGTTGGAGTCATTAAAACTCGTTGTTCAACCACTCCACAAATTTCTTGTTAATTAACAAACTATAGTTTTGGCAAGTCGGTTAGGACATCTACTTTGTGCATGACACAAGCAATTTTCCCAACAATTGTTTACAGACATATTATTTCACTTATAATTCACGGTGTCACAATTCCAGTGGGTCAGAAGTTTACATACACTAAGTTGCCTTTAAACAGCTTGGAAAACTCCAGAAAATGATGTCATGGCTTTAGAAGCTTCTGATAGGCTAATTGACATCATTTGAGTCAATTGGAGGTGTACCTGTAGATGTATTTCAAGGCCTATCTTCAAACTCAGTGCCTCTTTGCTTGACATCATGGGAAAAATCAAAATAAATCAGCCAAGACCTCAGAACAAAAATTGTAGACCTCCACAAGTCTGGTTCATCCTTGGGAGCAATTTCCAAACACTTGAAGGTACCATGTTCATCTGTACAAACAATAGTAAGCAAGTATAAACACCATGGAACCACACAGCCTTCATCCCGCTCAGGAAGGAGATGCGTTCTGTCTCCTAGAGATGAACGTACTTTGGTGCGAAAAGTGCAAATCAATCCCAGAACAACAGCAAAGGACCTTGTGAAGATGCTGGAGGAAACAGATACAAAAGTACTTTTATCCACAGTAAAATGAGTCCGATATCGACATAACCTGAAAGACCGCTCAGCAAGGAAGAAGCCACTGCTCCAAAACCACCATAAAAAAGCCAGACTACGGTTTGCAACTGCACATGGGGACAAAGATCGTACTTTGTAGAGAAATGTCTGATGAAACAAAAGTAGAACTGTTTGGCCATAATGACCATCGATATGTTTGGAGGGAAAAGGGGGAGGCTTGCAAGTTGAAGAACACCATCCCAACCGTGAAGCACGGGGGTGGCAGCATCATGTTGTGGGGGGATTTGCTGAAGGAGGGACTGGTGCGCATCACAAAATAGATGGCATCATGAGGGAGGAAAATGTGGATATATTGAAGCAACATCTCAAGACATCAGTCAGGAAGTTAAAGCTTGGTCGCAAGTGGGTCTTCCAAATGCACAATGACCCCAAGCATACTTCCAAAGTTGTGGCAAAATGGCTTAAGGACAACAAAGTCAAGGTATTGGAGTGGCCATCACAAAGCCCTGACCTCAATCCTATAGAAAATTTGTGGGCAGATCTGAAAAAGCGTGTGCGAGCAAGGAGGCCTACAAACCTGACTCAGTTACACCAGCTCTGTCAGGAGGAATGGGCCAAAATTCATCCAACTTATTGTGAGAAGTTTGTGGAAGGCTACCCGAAACATTTGACCCATGTTAAACAATTTAAAGGCAATGCTACCAAATACTAATTGAGTGTATGTACACTTCTGACCCACTGGGAATGTGATGAAAGAAATAAAAGCTGAAATAAATCATTCTCTCTACTATTATTATTCTGACATTTCACATTTAAAAAATAAATAAATTGGTGATCCTAACTGACCTAAAACAGGGAAATGTTACTAGGATTAAATGTAGTAGCTTTTGGTTGTGATATAATCCATCCGAAAGAAAACGTCATTTCATGTTTAAATGTATGTAATATTTTTCCAGGTGATCGTCCTATGGAACTGTGACAAGCCCCTCCCGGCCAAACACCGCTGGCCTGCCACCGCCGTACCTGTCCTGGTCATAGATAGAGAGAGCAAGGTGAGTCCTCAGTACCTGTCCTGGTCATAGATCAAATCAAATCAAATCAAATTTTATTTGTCACATACACATGGTTAGCAGATGTTAATGCGAGTGTAGCGAAATGCTTGTGCTTCTAGTTCCGACAATGCAGTGATAACCAACAAGTAATCTAACTAACAATTCCAAAACTACTGTCTTATACACAGGATATATGAATGAGTGATGGTACAGAGCAGCATACAGTAGATGGTATCGAGTACAGTATATACATATGAGATGAGTATGTAGACAAAGTAAACAAAGTGGCATAGTTAAAGTGGCTAGTGACATAAGAATGCAGTCGATGATCTAGAGTACAGTATATACATATGCATATGAGATGAATAATGTAGGGTAAGTAACATTATATAAGGTAGCATTGTTTAAAGTGGCTAGTGATATATTTACATCATTTCCCATCAATTCCCATTATTAAAGTGGCTGGAGTTGGGTCAATGACAGTGTGTTGGCAGCAGCCACTCAATGTTAGTGGTGGCTGTTTAACAGTCTGATGGCCTTGAGATAGAAGCTGTTTTTCAGTCTCTCGGTCCCAGCTTTGATGCACCTGTACTGACCTCGCCTTCTGGATGATAGCGGGGTGAACAGGCAGTGGTTCGGGTGGTTGATGTCCTTGATGATCTTTATGGCCTTCCTGTAACATCGGGTGGTGTAGGTGTCCTGGAGGGCAGGTAGTTTGCCCCCGGTGATGCGTTGTGCAGACCTCACTACCCTCTGGAGAGCCTTACGGTTGAGGGCGGAGCAGTTGCCGTACCAGGCGGTGATACAGCCCGCCAGGATGCTCTCGATTGTGCATCTGTAGAAGTTTGTGAGTGCTTTTGGTGACAAGCCGAATTTCTTCAGCCTCCTGAGGTTGAAGAGGCGCTGCTGCGCCTTCTTCACGACGCTGTCAGTGTGAGTGGACCAATTCAGTTTGTCTGTGATGTGTATGCCGAGGAACTTAAAACTTGCTACCCTCTCCACTATTGATCCATCGATGTGGATAGGGGGGTGTTCCCTCTGCTGTTTCCTGAAGTCCACAATCATCTCCTTAGTTTTGTTGACGTTGAGTGTGAGGTTATTTTCCTGACACCACACTCCGAGGGCCCTCACCTCCTCCCTGTAGGCCGTCTCGTCGTTGTTGGTAATCAAGCCTACCACTGTTGTGTCGTCCGCAAACTTGATGATTGAGTTGGAGGCGTGCATGGCCACGCAGTCGTGGGTGAACAGGGATTACAGGAGAGGGCTCAGAACGCACCCTTGTGGGGCCCCCGTGTTGAGGATCAGCGGGGAGGAGATGTTGTTGCCTACCCTCACCACCTGGGGGCGGCCCGTCAGGAAGTCCAGAACCCAGTTGCACAGGGCGGGGTCGAGACCCAGGGTCTCGAGCTTGATGACGAGCTTGGAGGGTACTATGGTGTTGAATGCCGAGCTGTAGTCGATGAACAGCATTCTCACATAGGTATTCCTCTTGTCCAGGTGGGTTAGGGCAGTGTGCAGTGTGGTTGAGATTGCATCGTCTGTGGACCTATTTGGGCGGTAAGCAAATTGGAGTGGGTCTAGGGTGTCAGGTAGGGTGAGAGAGCAAGGTGAGTCCTCAGTACCTGTCCTGTATTGATTGTACTCAGATATCTAGTGACCCTTATTGATTGTTCCAAGATATCTTGTGACTTGTATTGATTGTTCCAAGATATCTAGTGACTTGTATTGATTGTTCTCAGATATCTAGTGACTTGTATTGATTGTGCTCAGATATCTAGTGACTTGTATTGATTGTACTCAGATATCTAGGTACTTGTATTGATTGTACTCAGATATCTAGTGACTTGTATTGATTGTTCTCAGATATCTAGTGACTTGTATTGATTGTTCTCAGATATCTAGTGACTTGTATCGATTGTTCTCAGATATCTAGTGACTTGTATCGATTGTTCTGAGATATCTAGTGACCCTTATTGATTGTTCCAAGATATCTAGTGACTTGTATTGATTGTGCTCAGATATCTAGTGACCCTTATTGATTGTTCCAAGATATCTAGTGACTTGTATCGATTGTTCTGAGATATCTAGTGACCCTTATTGATTGTTCCAAGATATCTAGTGACTTGTATTGATTGTGCTCAGATATCTAGTGACTTGTATCGATTGTGCTCAGATATCTAGTGACTTGTATCGATTGTGCTCAGATATCTAGTGACTTGTATCGATTGTTCTGAGATATCTAGTGACCCTTATTGATTGTTCCAAGATATCTAGTGACCCTTATTGATTGTTCCAAGATATCTAGTGACTTGTATTGATTGTTCTCAGATATCTAGGTACTTGTATTGATTGTTGTTGCAGTGACGAGCCCTACTGTTTGTTGCTGTGTCTTCAGGTGATGAGCAGTCGCTTCCTGCCCTATGACACAATACCAACAGACGCCGTTCTGAGTCTGGACGAGGATACAGTTCTCTCTACTACTGAGGTGAGTTACTGCCAGGAGTTTATTACCGTATGTAAACTAAAGGGGGTACCACAGGGTTCTATTTTAGGCCCAGTTCTCTCTACTACTGAGGTGAGTTACTGCCAGGAGTTTATTACCGTATGTAAACTAAAGGGGGTACCACAGGGTTCTATTTTAGGCCCAGTTCTCGCTACTACTGAGGTGAGCTACTGCCAGGAGTTTATTACCGTATGTAAACTAAAGGGGGTACCACAGGGTTCTATTTTAGGCCCAGTTCTCTCTACTACTGAGGTGAGTTACTGCCAGGAGTTTATTACCGTATGTAAACTAAAGGGGGTACCACAGGGTTCTATTTTAGGCCCAGTTCTCTCTACTACTGAGGTGAGTTACTGCCAGGAGTTTATTACCGTATGTAAACTAAAGGGGGTACCACAGGGTTCTATTTTAGACCCAGTTCTCTCTACTACTGAGGTGAGTTACTGCCAGGAGTTTATTACCGTATGTAAACTAAAGGGGTACCACAGGGTTCTATTTTAGACCCAGTTCTCTCTACTACTGAGGTGAGTTACTGCCAGGAGTTTATTACCGTATGTAAACTAAAGGGGTACCACAGGGTTCTATTTTAGGCCCAGTTCTCTCTACTACTGAGGTGAGTTACTGCCAGGAGTTTATTACCGTATGTAAACTAAAGGGGGTACCACAGGGTTCTATTTTAGGCCCAGTTCTCTCTACTACTGAGGTGAGTTACTGCCAGGAGTTTATTACCGTATGTAAACTAAAGGGGGTACCACAGGGTTCTATTTTAGGCCCAGTTCTCTCTACTACTGAGGTGAGTTACTGCCAGGAGTTTATTACCGTATGTAAACTAAAGGGGGTACCACAGGGTTCTATTTTAGGCCCAGTTCTCTCTACTACTGAGGTGAGTTACTGCCAGTAGTTTATTACCGTATGTAAACTAAAGGGGGTACCACAGGGTTCTATTTTAGGCCCAGTTCTCTCTACTACTGAGGTGAGTTACTGCCAGTAGTTTATTACCGTATGTAAACTAAAGGGGGTACCACAGGGTTCTATTTTAGACCCAGTTCTCTCTACTACTGAGGGGAGTTACTGCCAGGAGTTTATTACCGTATGTAAACTAAAGGGGGTACCACAGGGTTCTATTTTAGGCCCAGTTCTCTCTACTACTGAGGTGAGTTACTGCCAGGAGTTTATTACCGTATGTAAACTAAAGGGGGTACCACAGGGTTCTATTTTAGACCCAGTTCTCTCTACTACTGAGGTGAGTTACTGCCAGTAGTTTATTACCGTATGTAAACTAAAGGGGGTACCACAGGGTTCTATTTTAGACCCAGTTCTCTCTACTACTGAGGGGAGTTACTGCCAGGAGTTTATTACCGTATGTAAACTAAAGGGGGTACCACAGGGTTCTATTTTAGGCCCAGTTCTCTCTACTACTGAGGTGAGATACTGCCAGTAGTTTATTACCGTATGTAAACTAAAGGGGGTACCACAGGGTTCTATTTTAGGCCCAGTTCTCAAAACAAAGTTTACTTGTCACGTGCGCTGAATACAACAGGTGTAGCACTTACAGTGAAATACTTACTTACAGGCTCTAACCAATAGTGCAAAAAAGGTATTAGGTGAACAATAGGTAGGTAAAGAAATAGAAACAATAGTAAAAAGACAGGCTATATAAGTAGTGAGGCTACATACAGACAGTGTGGTTAGTCAGGCTGATTGAGGTAGTATGTACATGTAGATATGGTTAAAGTGACTATGCATATATGATAAACAGAGAGTAGCAGCAGCGTAAAAAGAGGGGTTGGTGGGTGAGACACAATGCAGATAGCCCGGTGTTCACCATTTTATATAAATGACATGGGCAAAGCTATGAAAAAACAGTCAACTTCATCTATATATGCTGGATGCACTGTCACAACAGATGAGCTGAGCAGTACAATCATGTACTGTAGTTGTATTACGAGCTATAGGTGCTCAATGTTAAACCACTCTCTCTCCCGTTTTTGCAGGTGGACTTTGCTTTCACGGTGTGGCAGAGTTTCCCCGAGAGGATTGTGGGATACCCGGCCAGGAGTCATTTCTGGGACAGCAACAAGGAGAGGTGGGGTTACACCTCCAAGTGGACCAACGACTACTCTATGGTCCTGACAGGAGCTGCTATATATCACAGGTGAGAAGAATCTGGTTTGTTAAATTAGGGCTGAAACAAAACGGGGCAGGAGGGTAGTTAGCTCTCCAGGAGTAGGATCGGGATACCGTTGAGCCCTCAGCTTTCACTGTTTCATATCAAAACAGCTATAGGGGAGCTGAATGAACTCTGACTCCCAACTAATGTTACCTGTCCTCTAGACATTACCACTACCTGTCTTTACCTGGAGATATTACCACTACCTGGAGATATTACCACTACCTGGAGATATTACCACTACCTGTAGATATTACCACTACCTGTAGATATTACCACTACCTGTAGATATTACCTCTACCTGTCTTTACCTGTAGATATTACCACTACCTGTAGATATTACCACTACCTGTCTTTACCTGTAGATATTACCACTACCTGTCTTTACCTGGAGATATTACCACTACCTGTCTTTACCTGTAGATATTACCACTACCTGTCTTTACCTGGAGATATGACCACTACCTGTAGATATTACCACTACCTGTAGATATTACCACTACCTGTCTTTACCTGGAGATATTACCACTACCTGTAGATATTACCACTACCTGTCTTTACCTGTAGATATTACCACTACCTGTCTTTACCTGTAGATATTACCACTACCTGTCTTTACCTGTAGATATTACCACTACCTGGAGATATTACCACTACCTGTCTTTACCTGTAGATATTACCACTACCTGTCTTTACCTGTAGATATTACCACTACCTGTAGATATTACCACTACCTGTCTTTACCTGTAGATATTACCACTACCTGTCTTTACCTGTAGATATTACCACTACCTGTAGATATTACCACTACCTGTAGATATTACCACTACCTGTCTTTACCTGTAGATATTACCACTACCTGTAGATATTACCACTACCTGTCTTTACCTGGAGATATTACCACTACCTGTAGATATTACCACTACCTGTAGATATTACCATTACCTGGAGATATTACCACTACCTGTCTTTACCTGTAGATATTACCACTACCTGTAGATATTACCACTACCTGTCTTTACCTGGAGATATTACCACTACCTGTAGATATTACCACTACCTGTAGATATTACCATTACCTGGAGATATTACCACTACCTGTCTTTACCTGTAGATATTACCACTACCTGTCTTTACCTGGAGATATTACCACTACCTGTCTTTACCTGTAGATATTACCACGACCTGTAGAGATTACCACTACCTGTCTTTACCTGTAGATATTACCACTACCTGTCTTTACCTGTAGATATTACCACTACCTGTAGATATTACCACTACCTGTAGATATTACCACTACCTGTCTTTACCTGTAGATATTACCACGACCTGTAGAGATTACCACTACCTGTCTTTACCTGTAGATATTACCACTACCTGTCTTTACCTGTAGATATTACCACTACCTGGAGATATTACCACTACCTGTAGATATTACCACTACCTGTCTTTACCTGTAGATATTACCACTACCTGTAGATATTACCACTACCTGTCTTTACCTGTAGATATTACCACGACCTGTAGAGATTACCACTACCTGTCTTTACCTGTAGATATTACCACTACCTGTAGATATTACCACTACCTGTAGATATTACCACTACCTGTCTTTACCTGTAGATATTACCACTACCTGTCTTTACCTGGAGATATTACCACTACCTGTCTTTACCTGTAGATATTACCACTACCTGTCTTTACCTGTAGATATTACCACTACCTGTAGATATTACCACTACCTGTCTTTACCTGTAGATATTACCACTACCTGTCTTTACCTGTAGATATTACCACTACCTGTAGATATTACCACTACCTGTCTTTACCTGTAGATATTACCACTACCTGTAGATATTACCACTACCTGTCTTTACCTGTAGATATTACCACTACCTGTATACCAGTTACCTGCCGGCTAGTCTGAGGGACCTGGTGGACCAGCTGTCTAACTGTGAAGACATCCTGATGAACTTTCTGGTGTCAGCCGTCACCAAGCTGCCGCCCATCAAGGTCACCCAGAAGAAACAGTACAAGGAGACTATGATGGTGCAGGTGAGGTCTTTCTGGTCTTTCCCGTTTGGTCTGCTTAGGTACAACAGGAGATATTACTATAGAGCTGTGTCACGGTCGTCATAAAGGAGTAGCGTGGTACGTTTACATTTACATTTAAGTCATTTAGCAGACGCTCTTATCCAGAGCGACTTACAAATTGGTGCTTTCACCTTATGACATCCAGTGGAACAGCCACTTTACAATAGTGCATCTAGGTCTTTTAAGGGGGGGGGGGGGATGGGTGAGAAGGATTACTTTATCCTATCCTAGGTATTCCTTAAAGAGGTGGGGTTTCAGGTGTCTCCGGAAGGTGGTGATTGACTCCGCTGTCCTGGCGTCGTGAGGGAGTTTGTTCCACCATTGGGGGGCCAGAGCAGCGAACAGTTTATTTTCATCCATTTTCAACATTTTGGTATGTTTTCATCCTTTTTATTAGGAAGAGAGAACTCATAACAAAAACAAAAAACAAAGCGACCAAACGAAACGTGAAGCTCAGGGAGTAGTGCTCACAGGCAACAATACCTAGACAAGATCCCACAAAGCACAAAGGGGAAATGGCTGCCTAAATATGATCACCAATCAGAGACAACGATATAAACAGCTGCCTCTGATTGCGGAATCATACCAGGCCAAAATAGATATATAATTACCTAGATGACCCAGCCTAGTCACACCCCGACCTAACCAACATAGAGAATAACAGGCTCTCTATGGTCAGGGCGTGACAAGAGCATAGAGGAGTTTACACAAACACATCCAACTAACTTTTCAGATGCAGGGTACAATAACATTTAATTTATTAACATTGAATTTGAGCCTTCTCAGGAACAACTCTGGCTTTGAGTCCCTGGCTTCTGTACCATATCTGTAGGGGAAAATGGTGATAAAGATCATTCTTTATTTATTTCCCATTTCTCAGTAAGTGCACAGGAAGCGCACAGGAAGTGCACAGGAAGTGCCGTGGCTTTTTAATGTTATTTTTTATTTCCTTTAATGTTCCTGATGACTTCAACAGACGCCACAGGTTCCACCTGCGTTGTTATTGATGTTTCTTATTGTTGCGTAAATAGATTTGGTTTCTGGCCTGAAACAAATAAACAAACCAATAACTACAGTAAAACCATCAACTTTAATTGGTAACATTATGAATCCATCAGTACTAATCTCTCTCTCTCTCTCTCTCTCTCTGTCTCTCTCTCTCTCTCTGTCTCTCTCTCCCCCCTCTCTCTCTCTCTCCCCCTCTCTCTCTCTCTCTCTCTCCCTACAGACCTCTAGAGCGTCTCGGTGGGCCGACCCAGACCACTTTGCCCAGCGACAGAGCTGCATGAATAAATTTGCCAGCTGGTTTGGCAGCATGCCCCTGGTGCACTCTAATATGCGTCTAGACCCGGTGTTGTTTAAAGACCAGGTGTCCATACTGAGAAAGAAATACAAGGACATAGAGAGACTATAACCAGCCTGAGACCCCTGCTGCCCCCTTGAAGGACAGGAGAGTAGAGGGATGGGAGACACACAGAGACCCTCCCAGAGAGAAGGGAGGAACAGGAGAAGAAACGAGAGGAGAGGACAGGGCGCTGTGGAGCCAGGACGCCACGACCCTCCCAGAGAGAAGGGAGGAACAGGGAAGAAACGAGAGGAGAGGACAGGGCGCTGTGGAGCCAGGACGCCACGACACTCCCAGAGAGAAGGGAGGAACAGGGGAAGAAACGAGAGGAGAGGACAGGGCACTGTGGAGCCAGGACGCCACGGTAGACCCTCCCAGAGAGAAGGGAGGAACAGGGGAAGAAACGAGAGGAGAGGACAGGGCGCTGTGGAGCCAGGACGCCACGACCCTCCCAGAGAGAAGGGAGGAACAGGGAAGAAACGAGAGGAGATGACAGGGCGCTGTGGAGCCAGGACCCTCCCAGGGTTGACCCTCCTAGAGAGAAGGGAGGAACAGGGGAAGAAACGAGAGGAGAGGACAGGGCACTGTGGAGCCAGGACGCCACGTCCCTCCCAGAGAGAAGAGAGGAACAGGGGAAGAAACGAGAGGAGAGGACAGGGCACTGTGGAGCCAGGACGCCACGATTGACCCTCCCAGAGAGAAGGGAGGAACAGGGGAAGAAACGAGAGGAGAGGACAGGGCGCTGTGGAGCCAGGACGCCACGCGTCTTCCACCCACACTCTCCATCCTTGTACGCTGTTGCTGGTGCCAACAGTGGTAACCGTGACAACCCAGGCTGTATTTTGGTAGGAGCTGTACACAGACAGAAAACTAGTTCATGCACAAATGACAACATGGACGTCTGGGGGTTCCACGTTCCACGTTCTTCCCCTCACAAGACCTGGTGAACCACTATAATCACACAGCCCTCACCTAGTCAGCCCCCACTATAATAACAATATATACTATCTAACACAACTGTTTATGCAAAGAAACAAAATTTTTACTTCTGGGTGGTCCCAGGAATCGAACCCACTATCAAGACTAACACCCACAGTCATCAATAAAGACTCTCTTCTTTGTCCATCTTCAACTCTCATTCACATTAACATGATCCGATTGATTTGAGTTGACACACATTCATCATCTTTAGAGTTAAAAGGACACTAAAGGGGGTTTTGGCATCTACTGACCCAGAGTCAGATGACGTCCTTTATCTGCTGACCCAGAGTCAGATGAAGCCCTTTATCTACTGACCCAGAGTCAGATGAGGTCCTTTATCTACTGACCCAGAGTCAGATGAGGCCCTTTATCTACTGACCCAGAGTCAGATGAAGCCCTTTATCTACTGACCCAGAGTCAGATGAGGTCCTTTATCTACTGACCCAGAGTCAGATGAAGCCCTTTATCTACTGACCCAGAGTCAGATGAGGCCCTTTATCTACTGACCCAGATTCAGATGAGGTCCTTTATCTACTGACCCAGAGTCAGATGAGGCCCTTTATCGACTGACCCAGAGTCAGATGAGGCCCTTTACCAACTGATCCAGAGTCAGATGAAGCCCTTTATCTACTGATCCAGTCAGATGAAGCCCTTTATCTACTGACCCAGAGTCAGATGAGGTCCTCTATCTACTGACCCAGAGTCAGATGAACTCGTAGATTCCATCTTTATGTCTCTGTGTCCAGTATGAAGGAAGTTAAGAGGTAGTTCCGTGAGCCAATGCTAATTAGCATTAGCGCAATGAATGGAAGTCTATGGGTATCTGCTAGCATGCTAGCAGGGACATGGCTAGTCTTTACTTGATCTGAGGGAGCGGTGTACATCTTTATAGATTCATTATTAATGTGACATGTATATTATCGTGCCAACAGTTCAATGTTTTAATGTTCAATGATTTCACATCCCTGTTCCCTTGTTTTGATAAGATAAAAGTCCCCCCTTCCATTGAGGGTGAGGGCTGTGTGACTGTATGGTGAGGGCTGTGACTGTAGGTGAGGGCTGTGTGACTGTATGGTGAGGGCTGTGTGACTGTAGGTGAGGGCTGTGTGACTGTAGGTGAGGGCTGTGTGACTGTATGGTGAGGGCTGTGTGACTATGTGAGGGCTGTGTGACTGTAGGTGAGGGCTGTGTGACTGTATGTGAGGGCTGTGTGACTGTATGGTGAGGGCTGTGTGACTGTAGGTGAGGGCTGTGTGACTGTAGGTGAGGGCTGTGTGACTGTATGGTGAGGGCTGTGTGACTAGGTGAGGGCTGTGTGACTGTAGGTGAGGGCTGTGTGACTGTATGTGAGGGCTGTGTGACTGTATGTGAGGGCTGTGTGACTGTAGGTGAGGGCTGTGTGACTGTAGGTGAGGGCTGTGTGACTGTATGTGAGGGCTATGTGACTGTAGGTGAGGGCTGTGTGACTGTAGGTGAGGGCTGTGTGACTGTAGGTGAGGGCTATGTGACTGTAGGTGAGTGCTGTGTGACTGTAGGTGAGGGCTGTGTGACTGTAGGTGAGGGCTGTGTGACTGTAGGTGAGGGCTGTGTGACTGTATGTGAGGGCTGTGTGACTGTATGTGAGGGCTGTGTGACTGTATGTGAGGGCTGTGTGACTGGAGGTGAGGGCTGTGTGACTGTAGGTGAGGGCTGTGTGACTGTATGTGAGGGCTGTGTGACTGTATGTGAGGGCTGTGTGACTAGGTGAGGGCTGTGTGACTGTAGGTGAGGGCTGTGTGACTGTAGGTGAGGGCTGTGTGACTGTATGGTGTGTGACTAGGTGAGGGCTGTGTGACTGTAGGTGAGGGCTGTGTGACTAGGTGAGGGCTGTGTGACTGTAGGTGAGGGCTGTGTGACTGTAGGTGAGGGCTGTGTGACTAGGGTAAGCTGTGTGACTGTAGGTGAGGGCTGTGTGACTGTATGTGAGGGCTGTGTGACTAGGTGAGGGCTGTGTGACTGTATGGTGTGTGACTAGGTGAGGACTGTGTGACTGTAGGTGAGGGCTGTGTGACTGTAGGTGAGGGCTGTGTGACTAGGTGAAGCTGTGTGACTGTAGGTGAGGGCTGTGTGACTGTAGGTGAGGGCTGTGTGACTAGGTGAGGGCTGTGTGACTGTATGGTGAGGGCTGTGTGACTGTAGGTGAAGCTGTGTGACTGTAGGTGAGAGCTGTGTGACTGTAGGTGAGGGCTGTGTGACTGTAGGTGAGGGCTGTGTGACTGTAGGTGAGGGCTGTGTGACTGTAGGTGAGGGCTGTGTGACTGTAGGTGAGGGCTGTGTGACTAGATGAGAACTGTGTGGTGTGACTAGTGTGACTGTGTGGTGTGACTAGTGTGACTGTGTGGTGTGACTGTGTAGTGTGACACTGTGTGGTGTGACTGTGTGGTGTGACTGTGTGGTGTGACTGTGTAGTGTGACTGTAGTGTGACACTGTGTGGTGTGACTGTGTAGTGTGATTGTGTGTGGTGTGACTGTAGTGTGACTGTGTGGTGTGACTGTAGTGTGACTGTGTGTGGTGTGACTGTGTAGTGTGATTGTATATGGTGTGACTGTGTAGTGTGACTGTGTGTGGTGTGACTGTAGTGTGACTGTAGTGTGACTGTGTAGTGTGATTGTATATGGTGTGACTGTAGTGTGACTGTGTGGTGTGACTGTAGTGTGACTGTGTGTGGTGTGACTGTGTAGTGTGACTGTGTGGTGTGACTGTGTAGTGTGACTGTATGGTGTGACTGTGTGGTGTGACTGTGTAGTGTGACTGTGTGAGGTGTGACTGTGTTGTGTGACTGTGTAGTGTGACTGTGTGAGGTGTGACTGTGTTGTGTGACTGTGTAGTGTGACTGTGTTAATTCTCATGGTGCAATATGTGTTTGAGCTGAAATCTAATCTCTCTCTGATCCTGTTCTCATTCTGGGATGTGTCCCAAATGTCACCCTACTCCCTATGGGCCCTGGTCAACTGGCCCCCTATTCCCTATGGGCCCTGATCAAATGGTACCCTATTCCCTATGTGCCCTATTCCCTATGGGCCCTGTTCAAATGGCACACTATTCCCTGTGGGCCCTATTCCCTATGGGCCCTGTTCAAATGGCACACTATTCCCTGTGGGCCCTATTCCCTATGGGCCCTGTTCAAATGGTAGCCTATTCCCGATGGGCCCTGTTCAAATGGTACCCTATTCCCTATGGGCCCTATTCCCTATGGGCCCTGTTCAAATGGTAGCCTATTCCCTATGGGCCCTGTTCAAATGGTACCCTATTCCCTATGGGCCCTATTCCCTAGGGGCCCTATTCCCTATGGGCCCTATTCCCTATGGGCCCTGGTCAAAGGTAGTGCACTATAAAGGGAATCGGGTGCCATTTGGGATGCAAGCCTCTGATTCCCCTGTTGCTGTTCTAGGATGAAATGAATGTGCCTTTTAAAGAAAAGCCACTTCAGAATGATTGTATTGTTGCCTTTAACAGAGGAGTTCCCATTTTAGTAAAGATCTCTCTGTGTCCCCAGTAACACTGACTGGTACAGTAGCTGGTGTTTAGGTGACCTTGTCGTCTAAACACTGAACGTGACTCCATCTGATCTGTAACAGACAGATTCCTGCCTGTGTTTCGTAGGAACATGACGGAGCCTCTGTCGGTTCAATCACAGTCTTGGTCCCAGATCTGTTTGTAGTGTCTTGCCAACTCCTGTTATGATCATTGTAGCGCAGCACAAACTGATCTGAGACCAGGCTAATTCACAGACACTTTCCTTCCTGCCTGTTCTCTTCCTCCACCCTGGTCATTTACAGACATCATTTCTATAGAGATTAAGATTCCAATAGAAACATCAACATTTTGTAAAGTGATTTTATAAAAGAACTAAACAAATATTTGATACATTTGTTGTCATGTTTCCTTCCTGTTCAAATCAAATCAAATGTATTTATATAGGCCTTCGTACATCAGCTGATATCTCAAAGTGCTGTACAGAAACCCAGCCTAAAACCCCAAACAGCAAGCAATGCAGGTGTAGAAGCACGGTGGCTAGGAAAAACTCCCTAGAAAGGCCAAAACCTAGGAAGAAACCTAGAGAGGAACCAGGCTATGTGGGGTGGCCAGTCCTCTTCTGGCTGTGCCGGGTGGAGATTATAACAGAACATGGCCAAGATGTTCAAATGTTCATAAATGACCAGCATGGTCGAATAATAATAAGGCAGAACAGTTGAAACTGGAGCAGCAGCACGGTCAGGTGGACTAGGGACAGCAAGGAGTCATCATGTCAGGTAGTCCTGGGGCATGGTCCTAGGGCTCAGGTCCTCCGAGAGAGAGAGAGAGAGAGAGAATTAGAGAGAGCATATGTGGGGTGGCCAGTCCTCTTCTGGCTGTGCTGGGTGGAGATTATAACAGAACATGGCCAAGATGTTAAAATGTTCATAAATGACCAGCATGGTCGAATAATAATAAGGCAGAACAATTGAAACTGTCAATGTATGTGGGCCAGCTACTGCAGGATGACAGTTAAATGGATGTGGGCCAGCTACTGCAGGATGTGTAATGCTCCGGGTGTCGTGGGTGTGGAGTCAAATGCAGGAGACAGAGTTCAATGCTGTGCGTCTTTTACTAGCACCAACGCAACACAGGGTGCTCACAAACATAATGTTCCCAAACACAGGGGAAAAAGTACAATTGAAAAAATCACAACTAAGCACGTACCTCTTACAACAGAGCCGAAGGTTTACAATGAAATAATCCCGCACAACAACCAGGCGGGCCGGCTGTCTAATAAAGACAAACTAATTAAACCATGAACAGGTGCTACCACTAAACATACAAGGAGGGGGAGGAAAAACAATCAGTGGCAGCTAATAGGCCGGTGATGACGACCGCCGAGCGCCACCCGCACGGGAAGGGGAAACACCCTCGGTCGGACTCGTGACAGTACCCCCCCTCTGACGCGCGGCTCCCGCAGCGCGCCGACACCGGCCTCGAGGTCGCCCCGGAGGACGAGGTGCAGGGCGATGCTGATGGAGGCGATGGAAATCCCTCAACATGGATGGGTCCAAGATGTCCCTCACCGGTACCCAGCACCTCTCCTCCGGACCGTACCCCTCCCAGTCCACGAGGTACTGCAGGCCCCTCACCCGGCGTCTTGAGTCCAGAATGGCCCGGATCGTGTACGCCGGGGTCCCTCGATGTCCAGAGGGGGGAGGGACCTCCGGTACCTCACTGTCCTGCAGGGGACCAGCTACCACCGGCCTGAGGAGAGACACATGAAACGAGGGGTTAATACGATAATAGGAAGGAGTTGTAATCGATAACACACCTCGTTTATTCTCCTCAGGACTTTAAAGGGCCCTACACACTGCGGACCCAGCTTCCGGCAGGGCAAGCGGAGAGGTAGGTTTCGGGTCGAGAGCCAGACCCTGTCCCCCGGTACAAACACGGGGCCTCACTGCGGTGGCGGTCAGCACTCCTCTTCTGCCGTCCACTCGCTTGTCGTAGAGATTCCTGGACGGCCCTCCAGGTCTCCTTGGAGCGCTGTACCCATTCCTCCACCGCAGGAGCCTCGGTCTGGCTCGGATGCCATGGTGCCAGGACCGGCTGGTACCCCAACACACACTGAAAAGGGGACACGTTAGTAGAGGAGTGGCGTAGTGAGTTCTGAGCCATTTCAGCCCAAGGAATGTATCGTGCCCACTCCCCTGGCCGATCCTGGCAATACGACCGCAGAAACCTACCCACCTCCTAATTCATTCTCTCCACCTGCCCATTACTCTCGGGGTGATAACCGGAGGTCAGGCTGACAGAGACCCCCAAGCGTTCCATGAACACTCTCCATACCCGAGACGTGAATTGGGGGCCCCGATCAGAAACGATGTCCTCCGGCACCCCGTAGTGCCGAAAGACATGGGTAAATAATGCCTCCGCAGTCTGCAGGGCTGTAGGGATACCGGGCAACGGGAGGAGACGGCAGGACTTAGAAAACCGATCCACAATCACTAGAACCGCGGTGTTCCCCTGAGACAGCGGGAGATCGGTCAGGAAATCTATGGACAGATGTGACCATGGCCGCTGTGGAACGGGGAGGGGTTGTAGCTTCCCTCTAGGAAGGTGCCTAGGAGCCTTACTCTGAGCGCACACTGAGCAAGAGGAGACATAACCCTTAACGTCCTTAACCAACGTAGGCCACCAATACCTCCCCTGAAGGCTCCCCACTGTCCTCGTCACCCCAGGGTGACCCGAGGAGGGTAGGACGTGAGCCCACCGAATCAGTTTGTCCCGAACACCAAGCGGCACGTACCTTCGCCCGCTGGACACTGAGGAGGCGCGGGTTCAGCCCGTAACGCCCGCTCGATGTCCGAGTCCACCTCCCATACCACTGGGGCTACCAGCTTTGAGGCGGGAAGGATGGGAGTAGGTTCGGTGGACCCATCCTCGGTGTCATAAAGGCGGGACAGTGCGTCAGCCTTCACGTTCTGGGAGCCCGGTCTATAAGACAAAGTAAACCGGAACCGGGTGAAGAACATGGCCCACCTTGCCTGACGTGGGTTAAGTCTCCTAGCTGCCCGAATATACTCCAGATTCTGGTGGTCGGTCCAGATGAGAAAAGGGTGCTTAGCCCCCTCAAGCCAGTGTCTCCACACCTTCAGAGCTCTAACCACCGCTAGCAACTCCCGGTCCCCCACATCATAGTTACGCTCCGCTGGGCTGAGCTTCCTTGAGAAGAAAGCGCAGGGGCGGAGTTTTGGTGGCGTACCCGAGCGCTGTGATAGCACGGCACCCACCCCAGCCTCGGACGCGTCCACCTCCACTATGAATGCTAGAGAGGGGTCCGGATGCGCCAACACGGGCGCATCAGTGAACAGCGCCTTCAACTTGTTGAATGCTCTGTCCGCCTCTGCTGACCACTGCAACCGCACCGGGCCCCCCTTCAGCAGTGAGGTAATGGGAGCCGCTATCTGGCCAAAACCCCGGATAAACCTCCGGTAGTAGTTGGCAAAACCCAAAACCGCTGCACCTCCTTTACCGTGGTTGAGTCGGCCAATTACGCACGGCCCTAATGCGGTCACCCTCCATCACCACCCCCGAGGTGGAAATGCGATATCCCAGAAAAGAGACGGCTCGTTTAGAGAACACGCATTTCTCAGCCTTGACGTATAGGTCATGCTCCAGCAGTCTACCAAGCACCTTGCGCACCAGAGACACATGCGCGGTGTAAGTGGCCGAGTAGATCAGAATGTCATCGATATAAACAACCACTCCCTGCCCGCACAGGTCCCTGAGAATCTCGTCTACAAAGGATTGGAAAACGGCTGGAGCATTCTTTAACCCATACGGCATGACGAGGTACTCATAGTGGCCGGATGTAGTACTAAATGCGGTTTTCCACTCGTCTCCCTTCCGAATACGCACCAGACTATACGCGCTCCTGAGATCCAGTTTTGTGAAGAACTGCGCTCCGTGGAATGATTCCACCGCCGTAGCGATGAGAGGTAGAGGGTAACTATACCCCACTGTGATGGCGTTTAGACCTCTATAATCGATACACGGACGCAAACCTCCCTCCTTTTTCCTCACAAAAAAGAAACTCGAGGAGACGGGTGAAATGGAGGGCCGAATGTACCCCTGTCCCAGCGACTCCGTGACATATGTCTCCATTGCCAACGTTTCCTCCTGGGACAACGGGTACACGTGACTCTTGGGAAGCGCAGCGTCCACCTGGAGATCTATCGTACAATCCCTTCCCCGGTCGATAAGGTGGTAATTTAGTCGCTTTCACTTTACTGAAAGCGATTGCCAAATCGGCATACTCGGGGGGAATGCACACCGTGGAACCCTGGTCTGGACTCTCCACCTACGTGGCACCGATGGAAACTCCCAAACACCTTCCAGAACACTCCTCTGACCACCCCTGGAGAACCCCCTGTCTCCACGAAATTTTAGGATTGTGCCGGGCCAGCCAGGAGTCCCCAGTACCACTGGAAACGCAGGCGAATCAATAATAAAAAAACTGATACGCTCCCTATGATTCCCCTGCGTCACCATGTCCAGTGGGACCGTGGTCTCCCGACCATCCCTGACCCTAATGGCCGGCTATCTAGGGAGTGCACGGGGAAAGGAGAATCTATCGGCACCAGCGGAACCCCTAACTTAAGGGCGAGTCCGCGATCCATAAAGTTCCCAGCTGCGCCTGAATCGACTAGCGCCCTATGCTGGGAAGAGGGAAAAATGAAGGAAAGAGATTAAGACAAACATATGGCCAACAAGGGGTTCTGGGTGAGTTTGATGCTGACTCACCTGGGGTGACCGAGAAGCGTTCCGCCTGCCATCTCTACTCCCAGACGGACCCCCCCAGCACCGATCAGACGTGTGCCCTCTCCGACCACAGTTGGTGCAGGGAAGGCCACCTCCTCCGGTACCCCTCGGCGTAGCCCCTCCCAACTCCATGGGAATGGGAGCGGAGGGGCTGGGTGGTGGAACGCACAGAACCCTCTCTGAACGCCCGCGGGCAGCCAGCAGATTATCCAGTCGAATGGACATGTCGATCAGCTGATCCAGTGACAGAGTGGTGTCCCGACACGCTAACTCCCGGCGGACGTCCTCTCGGAGACTACACCTGTAGTGGTCCATAAGGGCCCTGTCGTTCCACCCAGATCCGGCTGCCAAGGTCCGGAACTCCAGCGCGTTAGCCTGGGCGCTCCTCTTCTCCTGCCTGAGATGAAATAGTCGTTCTCCCACCGCTCGGCCGTCTAGAGGGTGATCAAACACGGCACGGAAGCGGCAGGAAAACTCTGTGTAGTGCTCCCGCTGAGTCTGGGCCATTCCAGACTGCGTTCGCCCACTCCAGAGCACGACCCGTGAGGCAGGAGATGAGGACACTCACCTCTCTGCTCCTGAGGGAGTGGGTCTGATGGTGGCCAGGTATAGCTCCAGCTGAAGCAGAAACCCCTGGCAACCCGCCGCCGCTCCATCATAAGCCCTCGGTAGCGTCAGACGGAGGGTGCTGGAGTCGGGAGATGGGGAGTCCGGAACCGTGGGTGCCGAAGGTGGAGAGAGGAGACCACTCCTCTCCCATCGGTCCATTCTCTCCATCACTTGATCCATCGCGGATCCGATCCGATGGAGGACGGTGGTGTGGTGGAGAACCCGTTCCTCCATCGATGGGAGAGGGTTGGCTGCTGCTCCTGCTGACTCCATCAATCAGGTGGTGCGGGATTCTGTAATGCTCCGGGTGTCGTGGGTGTGGAGTCAAATGCAGGAGACAGAGTTCAATGCTGTGCGTCTTTTACTAGCACCAACGCAACACAGGGTGCTCACAAAAATAATGTTCCCAAACACAGGGGAAAAAGTACAATTGAAAAAATCACAACTAAGCACGTACCTCTTACAACAGAGCCGAAGGTTTACAATGAAATAATCCCGCACAACAACCAGGCGGGCCGGCTGTCTAATAAAGACAAACTAATTAAACCATGAACAGGTGCTACCACTAAACATACAAGGAGGGGGAGGAAAAACAATCAGTGGCAGCTAATAGGCCGGTGATGACGACCGCCGAGCGCCACCCGCCCGGGAAGGGGAACCACCCTCGGTCGGACTCGTGACAGGATGACAGTTAAATGGATGTGGGCCAGCTACTGCAGGATGACAGTTAAATGGATGTGGGCCAGCTACTGCAGGATGACAGTTTAATGGATGTGGGCCAGCTACTACAGGATGACAGTTAAATGGATGTGGGCCAGCTACTGCAGGATGACAGTTAAATGGATGTGGGCCAGCTACTGCAGGATGACAGTTAAATGGATGTGGGCCAGCTACTGCAGGATGACAGTTAAATGGATGTGGGCCAGCTACTGCAGGATGACAGTTAAATGGATGTGGGCCAGCTACTGCAGGATGACAGTTAAATGGATGTGGGCCAGCTACTGCAAGATGACAGTTAAATGGATGTGGGCCAGCTACTGCAAGATGACAGTTAAATGGATGTGGGCCAGCTACTGCAGGATGACAGTTTAATGGCTGTGGGCCAGCTACCGCAGGATGACAGTTTAATGGCTGTGGGCCAGCTACTGCAGGATGACAGTTAAATGGATGTGGGCCAGCTACTACAGGATGACAGTTAAATGTATGTGGGCCAGCTACTGCAGGATGACAGTTAAATGGATGTGGGCCAGCTACTGCAGGATGACAGTTTAATGGATGTGGGCCAGCTACCGCAGGATGACAGTTTAATGCCTGTGGGCCAGCTACCGCAGGATGACAGTTTAATGGCTGTGGGCCAGCTACAACAGGATGACAGTTTAATGGCTGTGGGCCAGCTACTGCAGGATGACAGTTTAATGGCTGTGGGCCAGCTACTGCAGGATGACAGTTAAATGGATGTGGGCCAGCTACTGCAGGATGACAGTTAAATGTATGTGGGCCAGCTACTGCAGGATGACAGTTAAATGTATGTGGGCCAGCTACTGCAGGATGACAGTTAAATGGCTGTGGGGCGAACTAAAACATCCTTTCTCTCTCTTTCCACTCCAGAGCAAGACTACCCAACATGCAGTGTGTGTGTGTGTGGGGGGGGTTAATGAGGACGTCTCTAACATACACACCAGAAGCTCCAGGAAGGTATCCCACTGTCTGGAGGGTTGACAACTCCACTGGGTTCGGATCCTCATTGAATATATTAAGATTAAACGCATCAGGAAGCTATTAGCAACATGCATCATGGGATTGAGGAAAGCGGGAGTCATCTCTGAATATTTGCAAGAGATATAACTTGGGTTTGTTTCACTCTCCTCATTAGTGAGTCCCTTGGCGAGACTATATGCAGAGGAGAATAGAGAAGCCCTGACCACAGTAGAATAGGGAAGCCCTGACCACAGTAGAATAGGGAAGCCCTGACCACAGTAGTATAGGGAAGCCCTGACCACAGTAGAATAGGGAAGCCCTGACCCACAGTAGAATAGAGAATCCCTGACCACAGTAGAATAGGGAAGCCCTGACCACAGTAGAATAGAGAAGCCCTGACCACAGTAGAATAGGGAAGCCCTGACCACAGTAGAATACAGCAGCCCTGACCCACAGTAGAATAGGGAAGCCCTGACCACAGTAGAATAGGGAAGCCCTGACCACAGTAGAATAGGGAAGCCCTGACCACAGTAGAATAGAAAAGCCCTGACCCACAGTAGAATAGGGAAGCCCTGACCACAGTAGAATAGGGAAGCCCTGGCCACAGAGGGTGTAATACTGTTTGTCAAATACAAAGACTATATGTAGAGTAGAATAAGGAAGCCCTGACCCACAGTATAATAGGGAAGCCCTGACCACAGTAGAATAGAGAAGCCCTGACCCACAGTAGAATAGGGAAGCCCTGACCCACAGTAGAATAGGGAAGCCCTGACCACAGTAGAATAGGGAAGCCCTGACCACAGTAGAATAGAGAAGCCCTGACCACAGTAGAATAGGGAAGCCCTGACCACAGTAGAATAGAGCAGCCCTGACCCACAGTAGAATAGGGAAGCCCTGACCACAGTAGAATAGGGAAGCCCTGACCACAGTAGAATAGGGAAGCCCTGACCACAGTAGAATAGGGAAGCCCTGACCCACAGTAGAATAGGGAAGCCCTGACCACAGTAGAATAGGGAAGCCCTGACCACCGTAGAATAGAGAAGCCCTGACCACAGTGGAATAGGGAAGCCCTGACCACAGTAGAATAGGGAAGCCCTGACCACAGTAGAATAGGGAAGCCCTGGCCACAGAGGGTGTAATACTGTATGTCAAATACAAAGACTATATGTAGAGTAGAATAGGGAAGCCCTGACCCACAGTATAATAGGGAAGCCCTGACCACAGTAGAATAGAGAAGCCCTGACCCACAGTAGAATAGGGAAGCCCTGACCCACAGTAGAATAGGGAAGCCCTGACCACAGTAGAATAGGGAAGCCCTGACCACAGTAGAATAGAGAAGCCCTGACCACAGTAGAATAGGGAAGCCCTGACCACAGTAGAATAGAGCAGCCCTGACCCACAGTAGAATAGGGAAGCCCTGACCACAGTAGAATAGGGAAGCCCTGACCACAGTAGAATAGGGAAGCCCTGACCACAGTAGAATAGGGAAGCCCTGACCCACAGTAGAATAGGGAAGCCCTGACCACAGTAGAATAGGGAAGCCCTGACCACAGTAGAATAGAGAAGCCCTGACCACAGTGGAATAGGGAAGCCCTGACCACAGTAGAATAGGGAAGCCCTGACCACAGTAGAATAGGGAAGCCCTGGCCACAGTAGAATAGAGAAGCCCTGACCACAGTGGAATAGGGAAGCCCTGACCACAGTAGAATAGGGAAGCCCTGACCACAGTAGAATAGGGAAGCCCTGGCCACAGAGGGTGTAATACTGTATGTCAAATACAAAGACTATATGTAGAGTAGAATAGGGAAGCCCTGACCCACAGTAGAATAGGGAAGCCCTGACCACAGTAGAATAGAGAAGCCCTGACCCACAGTAGAATAGGGAAGCCCTGACCACAGTAGAATAGAGAAGCCCTGACCACAGTAGAATAGGGAAGCCCTGACCACAGTAGAATAGAGAAGCCCTGACCCACAGTAGAATAGGGAAGCCCTGACCACAGTAGAATAGGGAAGCCCTGGCCACAGAGGGTGTAATACTGTATGTCAAATACAAAGACTATATGTAGAGTAGAATATGGAAGCCCTGACCCACAGTAGAATAGGGAAGCCCTGACCACAGTAGAATAGAGAAGCCCTGACCCACAGTAGAATAGGGAAGCCCTGACCACAGTAGAATAGGGAAGCCCTGACCACAGTAGAATAGAGAAGCCCTGACCACAGTAGAATAGGGAAGCCCTGACCACAGTAGAATAGGGAAGCCCTGACCACAGTAGAATAGAGAAGCCCTGACCCACAGTAGAATAGGGAAGCCCTGACCACAGTAGAATAGGGAAGCCCTGGCCACAGAGGGTGTAATACTGTATGTCAAATACAAAGACTATATGTAGAGTAGAATATGGAAGCCCTGACCCACAGTAGAATAGGGATGCCCTGACCACAGTAGAATAGAGAAGCCCTGACCCACAGTAGAATAGGGAAGCCCTGACCACAGTAGAATAGGGAAGCCCTGACCACAGTAGAATAGGCAAGCCCTGACCACAGTAGAATAGGGAAGCCCTGACCACAGAGGATGTTAAACTGTATGTCCAATACAAAGTAGGACTAGGTCTTCCATGGTAACTCTACTAACAAGACAAACCGTTGTCTACAATGATGAAATGGTTCCAAATATTCAGAATTGAACAAGCACCAGTTTTAGAGGGATACAACATATTATATAAACTGCAGTGATCAGGTTATCTGCACCAAATTCCCTCCAGACAGATATATGGTCTTGTTCAACCGGTTTATCTGCACCAAACTCCCTCCAGAGAGATGGTCTGGTTCATCAGATTATCTGCCCCAAACTCCCTCCCTACAGATGGTCTGGTTCATCAGGTTATCTGCACCAAACTCCCTCCCTACAGGTGGTCTGGTTCATCAGGTTATCTGCACCAAACTCCCTCCCTACAGGTGGTCTGGTTCATCAGGTTATCTGCACCAAACTCCCTCCCTACAGATGGTCTGGTTCATCAGGTTATCTGCACCAAACTCCCTCCCTACAGGTGGTCTGGTTCATCAGGTTATCTGCACCAAACTCCCTCCCTCCCTACAGGTGGTCTGGTTCATCAGGTTATCTACACCAAACTCCCTCCCTACAGGTGGTCTGGTTCATCAGGTTATCTGCACCAAACTCCCTCCCTCCCTACAGATGGTCTGGTTCATCAGGTTATCTGCACCAAACTCCCTCCCTCCCTACAGATGGTCTGGTTCATCAGGTTATCTGCACCAAACTCCCTACAGACAGATGGTCTGGTTCATCAGGTTATCTGCACCAAACTCCCTCCAGATAGATGGTCTGTCAGGCTCTGCAGGCTACAACAGACAGAAGAAGAAGACAGAAGACATGTACATTTCTCACCCTGAACAGGGCCAGTATATATAACCTTGTTGATTTGATGATGTTTAAATTGATATGGTGCCGGAATTAGCGGAGGCGCCTGTTGTCTTTGTGCTGACTTGCGGTAACAAATCAGCGGTTGTTTAATAAACTGTTGAAAACGTTAACTTGCTTGAATGTGGACTTCTCCGGACAGATATTCCTCTCCGGTTTTGTGATGAAACAAACGTATTAGCGATTTACAGTATTGAGTGCATACATTTTCATAATTGTCCTCGGTTAGGAATCGAACCTACAACCCTGGTGTTGCAAGCGCTGCGCTCTGACACACACAAACACATACACACACACACACGCGCATATTGATGCCACATACACACACACACACACACACATACACACACGCATATTGATGCCACATACACACGCACACACACACACACACACACACACACACACACACGCGCATATTGATGCCACATACACACACACACACACACACACACACACACACATACACACACGCATATTGATGCCACATACACACACACACACACACACACACACACACACACGTGCATATTGATGCCACATACACACACACACACACACACACACGTGCATATTGATGCCACACACACACACACCCACACACACACACGTGCATATTGATGCCACACACACACGTGCATATTGATGCCACACACACACGTGCATATTGATGCCACACACACACACACCCACACACACACACACACACGTGCATATTGATGCCACACACACACACACCCACACACACACACACACACGTGCATATTGATGCCACACACACACACGTGCATATTGATGCCACACACACACACACACACACACACACACGTGCATATTGATGCCACACACACACACACACACACATAGACACTCTTTCACACTCTCATATGCTGCTGCTACTCTGTTCATTATCTATCCTGATTGCCTAGTCACGTTTACCCCTAACTAGTTGTACATATTACCACAACTACCTCAGACTCCTGCACAGTGACTCGACTCCTTGTATATAGTCTCATTACTACCTGGTACCCCTGCACAGTGACTCTACTCCTTGTATATAGTCTCATTACTACCTGGTACCCCTGCACAGTGACTCTGTACTCCATGTATATAGTCTCATTACTACCTGGTACCCCTGCACAGTGACTCTACTCCTTGTATATAGTCTCATTACTACCTGGTACCCCTGCACAGTGACTCGACTCCTTGTATATAGTCTCATTACTACCTGGTACCCCTGCACAGTGACTCTACTCCTTGTATATAGTCTCATTACTACCTGGTACCCCTGCACAGTGACTCTACTCCTTGTATATAGTCTCATTACTACCTGCTACCCCTGCACAGTGACTCTGTACTGGTACTCCTTGTATATAGTCTCATTACTACCTGCTACCCCTGCACAGTGACTCTGTACTGGTACTCCTTGTATATAGTCTCATTACTACCTGGTACCCCTGCACAGTGACTCTATACTGGTACTCCTTGTATATAGTCTCATTACTACCTGGTACCCCTGCACAGTGACTCTACTCCTTGTATATAGTCTCATTACTACCTGCTACCCCTGCACAGTGACTCTGTACTGGTACTCCTTGTATATAGTCTCATTACTACCTGCTACCCCTGCACAGTGACTCTGTACTGGTACTCCTTGTATATAGTCTCATTACTACCTGCTACCCCTGCACAGTGACTCTGTACTGGTACTCCTTGTATATAGTCTCATTACTACCTGGTACCCCTGCACAGTGACTCTGTACTCCTTGTATATAGTCTCATTACTACCTGGTACCCCTGCACAGTGATTCTACTCCTTGTATATAGTCTCATTACTACCTGCTACCCCTGCACAGTGACTCTGTACTGGTACTCCTTGTATATAGTCTCATTACTACCTGCTACCCCTGCACAGTGACTCTGTACTGGTACTCCTTGTATATAGTCTCATTACTACCTGCTACCCCTGCACAGTGACTCTGTACTGGTACTCCTTGTATATAGTCTCATTACTACCTGGTACCCCTGCACAGTGACTCTGTACTCCTTGTATATAGTCTCATTACTACCTGGTACCCCTGCACAGTGACTCTATACTGGTACTCCTTGTATATAGTCTCATTACTACCTGGTACCCCTGCACAGTGACTCTACTCCTTGTATATAGTCTCATTACTACCTGCTACCCCTGCACAGTGACTCTGTACTGGTACTCCTTGTATATAGTCTCATTACTACCTGCTACCCCTGCACAGTGACTCTGTACTGGTACTCCTTGTATATAGTCTCATTACTACCTGCTACCCCTGCACAGTGACTCTGTACTGGTACTCCTTGTATATAGTCTCATTACTACCTGGTACCCCTGCACAGTGACTCTGTACTCCTTGTATATAGTCTCATTACTACCTGGTACCCCTGCACAGTGACTCTACTCCTTGTATATAGTCTCATTACTACCTGCTACCCCTGCACAGTGACTCTGTACTGGTACTCCTTGTATATAGTCTCATTACTACCTGCTACCCCTGCACAGTGACTCTGTACTGGTACTCCTTGTATATAGTCTCATTACTACCTGCTACCCCTGCACAGTGACTCTGTACTGGTACTCCTTGTATATAGTCTCATTACTACCTGGTACCCCTGCACAGTGACTCTGTACTCCTTGTATATAGTCTCATTACTACCTGGTACCCCTGCACAGTGACTCTATACTGGTACTCCTTGTATATAGTCTCATTACTACCTGCTACCCCTGCACAGTGACTCTGTACTGGTACTCCTTGTATATAGTCTCATTACTACCTGGTACCCCTGCACAGTGACTCTGTACTGGTACTCCTTGTATATAGTCTCATTACTACCTGGTACCCCTGCACAGTGACTCTGTACTCCTTGTATATAGTCTCATTACTACCTGGTACCCCTGCACAGTGACTCTATACTGGTACTCCTTGTATATAGTCTCATTACTACCTGCTACCCCTGCACAGTGACTCTGTACTGGTACTCCTTGTATATAGTCTCATTACTACCTGGTACCCCTGCACAGTGACTCTGTACTCCTTGTATATAGTCTCATTACTACATGGTACCCCTGCACAGTGACTCTGTACTGGTACTCCTTGTATATAGTCTCATTACTACCTGGTACACCTGCACAGTGACTCTGTACTGATACTCCTTGTATATAGTCTCATTACTACCTGGTACCCCTGCACAGTGACTCTGTACTGGTACTCCTTGTATATAGTCTCATTACTACCTGGTACCCCTGCACAGTGACTCTGTACTCCTTGTATATAGTCTCATTACTACCTGGTACCCCTGCACAGTGACTCTGTACTGGTACTCCTTGTATATAGTCTCATTACTACCTGGTACCCCTGCACAGTGACTCTGTACTCCTTGTATATAGTCTCATTACTACCTGGTACCCCTGCACCGTGACTCTGTACTGATACTCTTTGTATATAGTCTCATTACTACCTGGTACCCCTGCACAGTGACTCTGTACTGGTACTCCTTGTATATAGTCTCATTACTACCTGGTACCCCTGCACAGTGACTCTGTACTCCTTGTATATAGTCTCATTACTACCTGGTACCCCTGCACCGTGACTCTGTACTGATACTCTTTGTATATAGTCTCATTACTACCTGGTACCCCTGCACAGTGACTCTGTACTGGTACTCCTTGTATATAGTCTCATTACTACCTGGTACCCCTGCACAGTGACTCTGTACTGGTACTCCTTGTATATAGTCTCATTACTACCTGGTACCCCTGCACAGTGACTCTGTACTGATACTCCTTGTATATAGTCTCATTACTACCTGGTACTCCTGCACAGTGACTCTGTACTGGTACTCCTTGTATATAGTCTCATTACTACCTGGTACCCCTGCACAGTGACTCTGTACTGGTACTCCTTGTATATAGTCTCATTACTACCTGGTACTCCTGCACAGTGACTCTGTACTGATACTCCTTGTATATAGTCTCATTACTACCTGGTACCCCTGCACAGTGACTCTGTACTGATACTCCTTGTATATAGTCTCATTACTACATGGTACCCCTGCACAGTGACTGGTACTCCTTGTATATAGTCTCATTACTACCTGGTACCCCTGCACAGTGACTCTGTACTCCTTGTATATAGTCTCATTACTACCTGGTACCCCTGCACAGTGACTGGTACTCCTTGTAAATAGTCTCATTACTACCTGGTACCCCTGCACAGTGACTCTGTACTCCTTGTATATAGTCTCATTACTACCTGGTACCCCTGCACAGTGACTATGTACTGGTACTCCTTGTATATAGTATCATTACTACCTGGTACCCCTGCACAGTGACTGGTACTCCTTGTATATGGTCTCATTACTACCTGGTACCCCTGCACAGTGACTCTGTACTCCTTGTATATAGTCTCATTACTACCTGGTACTCCTGCACAGTGACTCTGTACTGGTGCTCCTTGTATATAGTCTCATTACTACCTGGTACCCCTGCACAGTGACTCTGTACTGGTACTCCTTGTATATAGTCTCATTACTACCTGGTACCCCTGCACAGTGACTCTGTACTGGTACTCCTTGTATATAGTCTCATTACTACCTGGTACCCCTGCACAGTGACTCTGTACTGGTACTCCTTGTATATAGTCTCATTACTACCTGGTACCCCTGCACAGTGACTCTGTACTCCTTGTATATAGTCTCATTACTACCTCAGACCCCTGCACAGTGACTCTGTACTCCTTGTATATAGTCTCATTACTACCTGGTACCCCTGCACAGTGACTCTACTCCTTGTATATAGTCTCATTACTACATGGTACCCCTGCACAGTGACTCTGTGCTGGTACTCCTTGTATATAGTCTCATTACTACCTGGTACCCCTGCACAGTGACTCTGTACTCCTTGTATATAGTCTAATTATTGTTATTGTATTGTGTTACTGTTACCTTTTTTGCTCATTGTTTTGACTTTTTAACCCTGCATTGTTGGGAAAGGGCTTGTACATAAGCATTTCACGGTAAAGTCCACACATGTTGTATTCGGCGCATGTGACATTTATTACATTTACTTTTGCCCGTTCAAGTCACGGGCCATAGACTGGTGCTCCTTGGCTAATCGAATCCGCACATTTTAAAGTCTGGCTCAGGAGCAAAGCATCTCGTCCTTCTCTATCTTTCACACACATACATGTTTTAGTCAGTTATCCAGAGAGATTATACAGTAGATAGTGCATACACATTTTCGTACACAACAAACACACTTGAATGAATCAGATTGCATATTTTATTTTTGCAATAATCGAATTTAAACAATCTCGCCCGCTATCATTGGTCAATGTATTTGCCATTTGCAGCTGGCTGTCAACACGAGCAGACTCCTCCTTCGCCATGTTTCGGGCTGTAAACATCCTGCTGATTTTAAAAGGACACTGAGCGGGAGGAAGTCTACTGGCGCCATCTTGATTCTTTTCATGAGTACAACAGGAAGAGACAATCGCTGGGAGTAATTGCATAATCATTGATATTTATTTTGAAAGGGGGGGTACAATCGGTAAGTTAAATATATTTTACTTTATGAAAAAAAAAATGATTTGTGAGTTTTGTGATCAGAAATTAGCGTGCACGCCGATGCTTTCTGTACCGGGGCCCTCCTACCAACTAGCGCGCCTGCTAACCGCTACCGGGGGGAAAAAAGTGTTTGCAGTTAATGCACGCACGCTCAGCACCGTCGCTAGTTAGCGTGAAATGATGCATCCCACAATTATGATCAATTATGATTACGCATTATCATGCTTCTCTTCTTATTTTGTTTACTTCGATATATTTTCCGAAATTGTTGCTAGGATTTCAAGCTAGCTAACTAGCTCTCTTGCTAACTGAACGGTTAACGTGAGCTAGCATGTTAGCATGCTAACCTAGCCATGTTCAATCAAAGCCCCAAGTAGTAGATTTTTTTTTCGGACAACTTTTAACTCGCAAGTCCACCAGTACTTGAACATGAGCTGCTAACTATATAAATCCTGTTTCAACCAGTACAATAATTAGCTAACTTAAGTTGTTTATTAGATTGCAAGGCAGATATTTCTGATTATTGGTCTCCTATCATCCAAAAAGCCAAAAGAGTCGTGAATGAGTCTGATCTTCAATCCAAAACGACACTTCATTTGTTGATATTAGCTACAACTACCGCCTATTTTGCATGTAGAATTTTCTTCCCAAAAGCTTAGCTACCTAAACATTTAGAGAAAGTTGCTATTTCACATTCCATCTTAATAAAGCTTTCAAATACGTCTTTCTCTATTCCAGGTGCTCTTACCCCCGGTTCTTCAAGAGCTAGCAACCAACCGGGACAATGTTCTACGCCCACTTTGTCCTGTCCAAACGTGGGCCTCTGGCCAAGATCTGGCTAGCGGCTCACTGGGACAAGAAGCTAACCAAGGCTCATGTGTTTGAATGTAACCTAGAGAGCAGTGTGGAGAGCATTATCTGCCCCAAGGTAAGCGGAGACCTGGCTAGCAGGTATCATGATTCATGTCTCTGTTGAATGCCCTTACACAATGAAGACCCAGTCTGAGAAGTCAGTCTCATCCCTTGGCTGTCCCATTGGCTAACCTTATTTCCGCATTGACCAAGCCAATAGTTTCAGATCTACGTGTGGAAGAAGTAGACATGGGTCTAATGATGGAACTAGCTAGTGACCAGATTAGTACCAGGCCGATTGACTGAGACTGCATGCATGTTACCCACATCGAGTAACATACCTTGGTAGTGACCACAGCTACTGGGTGATGCTTGCGGTTGACTGTTCTTCAGCCGATGGTGATGATGTAATGTGATCTATGGGACCTGTTCAGGAGGGCACATCATTACGCAACGTTCTAGAACTAGAAGTCTATTTTGTAGACCAGAAATGATTGTCAGATAGAATAGAGAATCATATCGTCTCTCTTCATTCTGTTTCAACAGCGTTCATAACATTTCACCACACTGAATACACCCATGGTTCTGTCTCCTCCCCCTAGGTGAAGATGGCACTGAGGACCTCCGGTCACCTCCTGCTCGGTGTGGTGAGGATCTACAACAGGAAGGCCAAGTACCTCCTGGCTGACTGTAATGAAGCCTTCATCAAGATCAAGATGGCTTTCAGACCAGGTGCGTAGCTTGGCTCTTATTATGGGACTAGGAAATAATCTTCATCAACGTGGCTTTCAGACCACGTGCGTAGCTTGGCTCTTATTATGGGACTAGGAAATAAACTTAATCAAGATGGCTTTCAGACCAGGTGCGTAGCTTGGCTCTTATTATGGGACTAGGAAATACACTTAATCAAGGTGGCTTTCAATCCAGGTATGTAGCTAGGGTGTTAAGTGACTAGGAATAAGGTTAATCAACGTGGCTTTCAGACCAGGTATGTAGCTAGTGTCTTATGGGACTAGGAATAAGCTTAATCAACGTGGCTTTCAGACCAGGTACTTGACTAGGAATAAGGTTAATCAACGTGGCTTTCAGACCAGGTACTTGACTAGGAATAAGGTTAATCGACGTGGCTTTCAGACCAGGTACTTGACTAGGAATAAGGTTAATCAACGTGGCTTTCAGACCAGGTACTTGACTAGGACTAAACTTGAAGAGATCAGGAGTTTGAGCGCCTGGTGATCCCAGTCTTACTGTTGTTTATTTGCTCACCACCCTCCAGGTGTGGTGGATCTGCCAGAGGAGAACAGAGAGGCTGCCTACAACGCTATCACCCTGCCGGAGGATTTCCACGACTTTGACCAACCCTTACCTGACCTTGAGTAAGTCATATAGATATATAGAAATAGATAGATATATAGATAGATATATAGATAGATAGATAGATAGATATATATATAGATAGAGATATAGATAGATATATAGAGATAGATATATAGAGATAGATATAGAGATAGATAGATATATATAGATAGAGATATAGATAGATATAGAGATATAGAGATAGATATATAGAGATATATAGATAGATTTATAGATATATATATATATCTCTATATATATATATATATATATTAGTGTCTATGGAGGAAGTTCCCTCCCAATACAACCCGACACAAGCCTCCCAGGAAGAGGACTGTTGCTAATTGTAACAGGCAACTAATGAGGATGCAAATCACCAAACAAGTATTCTCCTAATTTTAGGAGACCCCCGTCCCCTTCCTAACCAAATACAGATTGTACTCGGCTATCTGACATAAGGAACGGGTGATTATGCAGCGCTATAAGGAACTGAGTTGAAACGTTTTACACTGCCGTTTGTTTCCACAGCGACATAGACGTCGCCCAGCAGTTCACCCTGAACCAGAGCAGAGTGGAGGAGATCACCATGAGGGAGGAGGTGGGCAACCTCAGCCTCATGCAGGACAATGACTTTGGTAAGGAGCTGTCTGTCAATATTCCTGGCTTTTGTTCGACATAATCCAGTACTTTGGCGATCAAGAAAGTGTGTATATTTATTTCAACTCCCGCCTTTGGCTTGATGTCAATGTGGAGTTTACATCTTCCCCATGTGGGCCAGCCCCCTAGCAATTTTAGTTCTAGCCAATGAGCTTCAGCTCCTCCCATTTGAGTGACAGCTAGCCGGAGGCCTGCCCAGCGCTATCCAGGGCGGGCTCAACGGCCCAGTGGACACAGCAGGGAGAGAGAGAGCAACAACGTTGTGCACATTTGTGATGTATTATGCACATTTTTGTGGACCGCTTTTGGCTCGTGTGCTACTTTCAGAACTACTGGCTGAAAAGTATACAAAGTACCTGAGAATCTCTTTAACTGGGTTTTGGATCGCTACTGAATATGCATAGCAAGTCATGTTCATAATACACATTGTATTTCCCCTGTAAAAACCAACTGGTTCATGAATATGCAAATCTAAAACTAAGTCATACATTCTCATAATGCTACCTAGATTACCTAGCTGGAGACATTCTCATTATGCTAACTAGATTACCTAGCTGGAGACATATTCTCATTATGCTACCTAGATTACCTAGCTGGAGACATATTCTCATTATGCTACCTAGATTACCTAGCTGGAGACACATTCTCATAATGATAACTAGATTACCTAGCTGGAGACACATTCTCATAATGCTAACTAGATTACCTAGCTGGAGACATTCTCATAATGCTAACTAGATTACCTAGCTGGAGACATATGCTCATAATGCTAACTAGGTTACCTAGCTGGAGACATATGCTCATAATGCTAACTAGGTTACCTAGCTGGAGACATTCTCTCATTATGATAACTAGATTACCTAGCTGGAGACATTCTCATAATGCTAACTAGATTACCTAGCTGGAGACATTCTCTCATTATGATAACTAGATTACCTAGCTGGAGACACATTCTCATAATGCTAACTAGATTACCTAGCTGGAGACATACTTAGATTAGTTAGAATCAGACCTTCTCATGAATATTACCTTACCTTAATATTACCTTTACATCCCATCTCTTTGCCATTGGCTTTCCATGTATTGTAACAACCCTCTGTGTCCCTCCTGCGCTCCCAGCTGACTTTGGCATGGATGACCGTGAGATGATGAGGGTAGAGGGAGGCTTTGAAGAGGACATCATCCATGGAGCGGCAGCCTCTAATCTGCTGCTGGAGGCGGAGCCTGGGCCTGCTCAACTGCCGGACAAGTCCAACCACCTGGAGTACGACGACTTTGGAGACACCATGGAGAACAACGAAGGAGGAATGCTGGGTAGGGAGGAGGGGGGATGCTGGGTAGGGAGGGGGGATGCTGGGTAGGGAGAGGGGGATGCTGGGAGGGGGGGGGTGCTGGGTAGGGAGGGTTGGGGGTGCTGGGAAACCGCTCCATAGTGTCAACTGTTTCTGTGCTCTTAGGGAGGAGAATGCTGGGTAGGGAGGGAGGGGAATGCTGGGTAGGGAGGGAGGGGAATGCTGGGTAGGGAGGGAGGGGAATGCTGCGTAGGGAGGGAGGGGATGCTGGGTAGGGAGGGAGGGGAATGCTGGGTAGGGAGGGAGGGGGATGCTGGGAAACCGCCCCATAGTGTCAACTGTTTCTGTGCTCTTAGGGAGGGGAATGCTGGGTAGGGGAGGGAGGGGAATGCTGGGTAGGGAGGGAGGGGGATGCTGGGAAACCGCCCCATAGTGTCAACTGTTTCTGTGCTCTTAGGGAGGGGAATGCTGGGTAGGGAGGGAGGGGAATGCTGGGTAGGGAGGGAGGGGAATGCTGGGTAGGGAGGGAGGGGATGCTGGGAAACCGCCCCATAGTGTCAACTGTTTCTGTGCTCTTAGGGAGGGGAATGCTGGGTAGGGAGGGAGGGGAATGCTGGGTAGGGAGGGGGGGTGCTGGGAAACCGCCCCATGGTGTTTACTATCTGTGCTCTTAGGGAGGGAGGGGAATGTTGGGGAGGGAGGGAGGGGAATGCTGGGATACCGCCCCGTAGTGTTGACTGGTTCTGTGCTCTTAGGGAGGGGGATGCTGGGATACCGCCCCATAGCGTTGACTGTCTCTGGGCTCTTAGGGAGGGAGGGGAATGCTGGGATACCGCCCCATAGTGTTGGCTGTCTCTGTGCTCTTAGGGAGGGGAATGTTGGGTAGGGAGGGAGGGGAATGCTGGGATACCGCCCCATAGTGTTGACTGTCTCTGTGCTCTTAGGGAGGGAGGGGAATGCTGGGATACCGCCCCATAGTGTTGGCTGTCTCTGTGCTCTTAGGGAGGGGAATGTTGGGTAGGGAGGGAGGGGAATGCTGGGATACCGCCCCATAGTGTTGACTGTCTCTGTGCTCTTAGGGAGGGAGGGGAATGCTGGGATACCGCCCCATAGTGGTGACTGTCTCTGTGCTCTAAGCTGTGTGTTTGTGTGAAGGATTAATATAGTACTATTCTAAATTCAGGGTGATGCGATGACGGCAGTCAATGTGTTATCACCCCCCCCACTCCAAATGGTTTGTCCCGGAGCCTGAACCGTGTGTTGTCTCGTTTGTCCAGTGGATAAACTACTGTCCCAGGAGGATGGGGGTGGTATATTTGACGACCCTCCAGCCATCACAGAGAGCGTGATTCCCCCAGACCATGGAGACGATGACGACGACTTCGACAACCTACAGTCACGTACGTTCATTACCCAGACCAATGTGGTCATTTAAAATCTGTTGATCTTTCTCTCTTTCTGGGATAACATATCAGTGTGTTGTTCATTTGGGGCGTACCGTAGCAAATACTTTTCCCCAGCAGAAAACAAACACCTGTGTTCTCATTGGACAAGTTCAGGTTGTACCTCCCTGTTTCAAAACGTTTTCTCCCTACTGAACACTACCCGGATCACAAGCTTGTATGTTTGGTTAATCGATAACAATTCACAATTAAAATGACCTATGAACTTATTATTATTGATTTAACCATGACACAATTAAAACGTTTATTATTGATTTAACCATGACACCATTAAAACGTTTATTATTGATTTAACCATGACACAATTAAAACGTTTATTATTGATTTAACCATGACACCATTAAAACGTTTATTATTGATTTAACCATGACACCATTAAAACGTTTATTATTGATTTAACCATGACACCATTAAAACGTTTATTATTGATTTAACCATGACACAATTAAAACGTTTATTATTGATTTAACCATGACACAATTAAAACGTTTATTATTGATTTAACCATGACACAATTAAAACGTTTATTATTGATTTAACCATGACACAATTAAAACGTTTAATATTGATTTAACCATGACACCATTAAAACGTTTATTATCGACTTAACCATGACACAATTAAAACGACCTATGAACTTGTTTATTATTGATTTAACCATGACCCCATTAAAACGACCTATGAACTTGTTTATTATTGATTTAACCATGACACCATTAAAACGTTTATTGATTTAACCATGACACAATTAAAACGACCTATGAACTTGTTTATTATTGATTTAACCATGACCCCATTAAAACGACCTATGAACTTGTTTATTATCGACTTAACCATGACCCCATTAAAACGACCTATGAACTTGTTTATTATTGATTTAACCATGACCCCATTAAAACGACCTATGAACTTGTTTATTATTGATTTAACCATGACACCATTAAAACGACCTATGAACTTGTTTATTATTGACTTAACCATGACCCCATTAAAGCGACCTATGAACTTGTTTATTATTGATTTAACCATGACCCCATTAAACGACCTATGAACTTGTTTATTATTGATTTAACCATGACCCCATTAAAACGACCTATGAACTTGTTTATTATTGATTTAACCATGACCCCATTAAAACGACCTATGAACTTGTTTATTATTGATTTAACCATGACACCATTAAAACGACCTATGAACTTGTTTATTATTGACTTAACCATGACCCCATTAAAACGACCTATGAACTTGTTTATTATTGATTTAACCATGACCCCATTAAAACAACCTATGAACTTGTTTATTATTGATTTAACCATGACACCATTAAAACGACCTAGAAGATAATTACTGCTGTCATCACTCCCTGCATTAAGATGTGTTGTTGTGCCACAGCGGGTCCAGACAGTCCCGACTCCGGCCCAGTCGAGCCCCTGCCGGCCATGCAGGACCAGACGGAACAGACCACTCTGGTCCACAATGAGGAGGAGGCTTTTGCCTTGGAGCCCATCGACATCACTGGTGAGCAGCTCTCCTCTGTCAGAATAGTGGAGAGACACAACCCAAAAACACTTCTCTCAGCTCTCCTCTGTCAGAATAGTGGAGAGACACAACCAATAACACTTCTCTCAGCTCTCCTCTGTCAGAATAGTGGAGAGACACAACCCAAAAACACTTCTCTCAGCTCTCCTCTGTCAGAATAGTGTAGAGACACAACCCAAAAACACTTCTCTCAGCTCTCCTCTGTCAGAATAGTGGAGAGACACAACCCAAAAACACTTCTCTCAGCTCTCCTCTGTCAGAATAGTGGAGAGACACAACCCAAAAACACTTCTCTCAGTTCTCCTCTGTCAGAATAGTGGAGAGACACAACCCAAAAACACTTCTCTCAGCTCTCCTCTGTCAGAATAGTGGAGAGACACAACCAATAACACTTCTCTCAGCTCTCCTCTGTCAGAATAGTGGAGAGACACAACCCAAAAACACTTCTCTCAGCTCTCCTCTGTCAGAATAGTGGAGAGACACAACCAAAAACACTTCTCTCAGCTCTCCTCTGTCAGAATAGTGGAGAGACACAACCCAAAAACACTTCTCTCAGTTCTCCTCTGTCAGAATAGTGGAGAGACACAACCCAAAAACACTTCTCTCAGCTCTCCTCTGTCAGAATAGTGGAGAGACACAACCAATAACACTTCTCTCAGCTCTCCTCTGTCAGAATAGTGGAGAGACACAACCCAATAACACTTCTCTCAGCTCTCCTCTGTCAGAATAGTGGAGAGACACAACCCAATAACACTTCTCTCAGCTCTCCTCTGTCAGAATAGTGGAGAGACACAACCCAAAAACACTTCTCTCAGCTCTCCTCTGTCAGAATAGTGGAGAGACACAACCCAATAACACTTCTCTCAGCTCTCCTCTGTCAGAATAGTGGAGAGACACAACCCAATAACACTTCTCTCAGCTCTCCTCTGTCAGAATAGTGGAGAGACACAACCCAAAAACACTTCTCTCAGCTCTCCTCTGTCAGAATAGTGTAGAGACACAACCCAAAAACACTTCTCTCAGCTCTCCTCTGTCAGAATAGTGGAGAGACACAACCCAATAACACTTCTCTCAGCTCTCCTCTGTCAGAATAGTGGAGAGACACAACCAATAACACTTCTCTCAGCTCTCCTCTGTCAGAATAGTGGAGAGACACAACCCAAAAACACTTCTCTCAGCTTGTCTGGTGAGCAGCTCTCCTCTGTCAGAATAGTGTAGAGACACAACCCAAAAACACTTCTCTCAGCTCTCCTCTGTCAGAATAGTGGAGAGACACAACCCAATAACACTTCTCTCAGCTCTCCTCTGTCAGAATAGTGGAGAGACACAACCAATAACACTTCTCTCAGCTCTCCTCTGTCAGAATAGTGGAGAGACACAACCCAATAACACTTCTCTCAGCTCTCCTCTGTCAGAATAGTGGAGAGACACAACCCAAAAACACTTCTCTCAGCTCTCCTCTGTCAGAATAATGTAGAGACACAACCCAAAAACACTTCTCTCAGCTCTCCTCTGTCAGAATAGTGGAGAGACACAACCCAAAAACACTTCTCTCAGCTCTCCTCTGTCAGAATAGTGGAGAGACACAACCCAAAAACACTTCTCTCAGCTTGTCTGGTGAGCAGCTCTCCTCTGTCAGAATAGTGTAGAGACACAACCCAAAAACACTTCTCTCAGCTCTCCTCTGTCAGAATAGTGGAGAGACACAACCCAATAACACTTCTCTCAGCTCTCCTCTGTCAGAATAGTGGAGAGACACAACCAATAACACTTCTCTCAGCTCTCCTCTGTCAGAATAGTGGAGAGACACAACCCAATAACACTTCTCTCAGCTCTCCTCTGTCAGAATAGTGGAGAGACACAACCAATAACACTTCTCTCAGCTCTCCTCTGTCAGAATAGTGGAGAGACACAACCCAATAACACTTCTCTCAGCTCTCCTCTGTCAGAATAGTGGAGAGACACAACCCAAAAACACTTCTCTCAGCTCTCCTCTGTCAGAATAATGTAGAGACACAACCCAAAAACACTTCTCTCAGCTCTCCTCTGTCAGAATAGTGGAGAGACACAACCCAAAAACACTTCTCTCAGCTCTCCTCTGTCAGAATAGTGGAGAGACACAACCCAAAAACACTTCTCTCAGCTTGTCTGGTGAGCAGCTCTCCTCTGTCAGAATAGTGTAGAGACACAACCCAAAAACACTTCTCTCAGCTCTCCTCTGTCAGAATAGTGTAGAGACACAACCGAAAACACTATTTCATTGACTGTTAAAATGTGAATCTGCTATAAAAACAACGCTGTGAAAAAGTATTTGCCCCCTTTTTCTGATTTAAAATAAATAAATAAAAAATAGTAAAATTATTTTGGATATTTCTGATACTGAATGTTATCAGATCTTCAACCAAAACCTGATATTAGATAAAGGGGAACCTGAGTTCACAAATAACAAGGAAAAGGTATAGTTATACTTAAAGCATCCCCCAAAACCATCACAATACCACCACCATGCTTGACCGTTGGTATGAGGTTCTTACTGTGGGATGCAGTGTTTGGTTAAAATTTGAAGTTTTATTGAGTTGTAAAGGAGGCAATTACTTTTTCACCGGGGAATTGGGTGTTGAATAACTATATAATAATAATATATTTAATTATTTCTATACTCTGGTTCCCTTTATCTAATATTAGGTTTTGGTTGAAAATCTGATTTACATTTCAGTATCAAAAGTATGCCAAACAAATCTTTCTTCCCAGCAAAGCGGTGTTGGGTACTTTTAATCTCTAGTTCTGTAAAAACACAATGAAAAACACTTCAGTTGTCTCCGCTTGTCTGGAACTAAGAGAATAACTTGAGTTGTCTCAGCTTGTCTGGAACTAAGAGAATAACTTGTTGTCTCAGCTTGTCTGGAACTAAGAGAATAACTTGAGTTGTCTCAGCTTGTCTGGAACTAAGAGAATAACTTGAGTTGTCTCCGCTTGTCTGGAACTAAGAGAATAACTTGAGTTGTCTCAGCTTGTCTGGAACTAAGAGAATAACTTGAGTTGTCTCAGCTTGTCTGGAACTAAGAGAATAACTTGAGTTGTCTCCGCTTGTCTGGAACTAAGAGAATAACTTGAGTTGTCTCCGCTTGTCTGGAACTAAGAGAATAACTTGAGTTGTCTCCGCTTGTCTGGAACTAAGAGAATAACTTGAGTTGCCTCCGCTTGTCTGGAACTAAGAGAATAACTTGAGTTGCCTCTGGTTGCCTCTGATATTGTTGAACATTGACACCACAGGGACTTGATATGGTTGAACATTGACACCACAGGGACTTGATATGGTTGAACATTGACACCACAGGGACTTGATATGGTTGAACATTGACACCACAGGGACTTGATATGGTTGAACATTGACACCACAGGGACTTGATATGGTTGAACATTGACACCACAGGGACTTGATATGGTTGAACATTGACACCACAGGGACTTGATATGGTTGAACATTGACACCACAGGGACTTGAGCTTTGGAAGAATCTCCTTTTCTTTGAATGACTCCAGTCTGCGTACGAAACCCGGAAATAAACACCTGCCCCCTGCTGGCGAAGAATCACCTTCTTTATTCTGCTAACGTTTCAGCTAACCTATCAAACTTCTTTATTCTGCTAACGTTTCAGCTAACCTATCAAACTTCTTTATTCTGCTAACGTTTCAGCTAACCTATCAAACTTCTTTATTCTGCTAACGTTTCAGCTAACCTATCAAACTTCTTTATTCTGCTAACGTTTCAGCTAACCTATCAAACTTCTTTATTCTGCTAACGTTTCAGCTAACCTATCAAACTTCTTTATTCTGCTAACGTTTCAGCTAACCTATCAAACTTCTTTATTCTGCTAACGTTTCAGCTAACCTATCAAACTTCTCGCTCTGTGGCAGAAGAAAACTAATGTTAAAGAAATGGGGATTTTTGGTCATTAGTGGGAAAATGACATCCACACTTCTGTCTAGTGAACGAGAATGACATCCACACTTCTGTCTAGTGAACGAGAATGACATCCACACTTCTGTCTAGTGTCAGAGAATGACATCCGCACTTCTCTGTCTAGTGAACGAGAATGACATCCGCACTTCTCTGTCTAGTGAACGAGAATGACATCCGCACTTCTCTGTCTAGTGAACGAGAATGACATCCGCACTTCTCTGTCTAGTGAACGAGAATGACATCCGCACTTCTCTGTCTAGTGAACGAGAATGACATCCGCACTTCTCTGTCTAGTGAACGAGAATGACATCCGCACTTCTCTGTCTAGTGAACGAGAATGACATCCGCACTTCTCTGTCTAGTGAACGAGAATGACATCCGCACTTCTCTGTCTAGTGAACGAGAATGACATCCGCACTTCTCTGTCTAGTGAACGAGAATGACATCCGCACTTCTCTGTCTAGTGAACGAGAATGACATCCGCACTTCTCTGTCTAGTGAACGAGAATGACATCCGCACTTCTCTGTCTAGTGAACGAGAATGACATCCGCACTTCTCTGTCTAGTGAACGAGAATGACATCCGCACTTCTCTGTCTAGTGACAGAGAATGACATCCGCACTTCTCTGTCTAGTGAACGAGAATGACATCCGCACTTCTCTGTCTAGTGAACGAAGAATGACATCCGCACTTCTCTGTCTAGTGAACGAGAATGACATCCGCACTTCTCTGTCTAGTGAACGAGAATGACATCCGCACTTCTCTGTCTAGTGAACGAGAATGACATCCGCACTTCTCTGTCTAGTGAACGAGAATGACATCCGCACTTCTCTGTCTAGTGTCAGAATGACATCCGCACTTCTGTCTAGTGAACGAGAATGACATCCGCACTTCTGTCTAGTGAACGAGAATGACATCCGCACTTCTGTCTAGTGAACGAGAATGACATCCACACTTCTCTGTCTAGTGTCAGAATGACATCCACACTTCTCTGTCTAGTGAAAGAGACCAAGGCGAAGAGGAAGAGGAAGCTGATTGTCGACAACCTGAAAGAGCTGGACAGTAAATCGATCCGCGCCCAGCTCAGCGACTACTCGGACATCGTGACCACGTTGGACCTGGCCCCTCCCACCAAGAAGCTGATGATGTGGAAAGAGACCGGAGGAGTGGAGAAACTCTTCTCTCTCCCCGCACAGCCGCTCTGGAACAGCAAACTGTTGAAGGTAAGAGACCGGAGGAGTGGAGAAACTCTTCTCTCTCCCCGCACAGCCGCTCTGGAACAGCAAACTGTTGAAGGTAAGAGACAGGAGGAGATCAAAGCACAGCCGCTCTGGAACAGCAACCTGTTGAAGGTAAGAGACAGGAGGAGATCAAAGCACAGCAAACTGTTGAAGGTAAGAGACAGGAGGAGATCAAAGCACAGCCGCTCTGGAACAGCAAACTGTTGAAGGTAAGAGACAGGAGGAGATCAACACACAGCCGCTCTGGAACAGCAAACTGAACTATGTCCTGTGTTGTCAGATGTTCACACGGTGCCTGACTCCCCTGGTGCCTGATGAGATGAGGAAGAGGAGGAAGGGTGGAGAGGCACTGAACTATGTCCTGTTTTGTCAGATGTTCACGCGGTGCCTGACTCCCCTGGTGCCCGATGAGATGAGGAAGAGGAGGAAGGGAGGAGAGGCTGATAGTCTGGATGAGTTCCTGAAGGACCTGGAGAACCCCGAGGTGCCCAGAGAGGAGGCTCTGTCTGGCAGGGACGTTATTGGTAAGTTACCTTCAGCCTCCCACCCCTCATATACTAACCCCAGAGAGGAGGCTCTGTCTGGCAGGGACGTTATTGGTAAGTTACCTTCAGCCTCCCACCCCTCATATACTAACCCCAGAGAGGAGGCTCTGTCTGGCAGGGACGTTATTGGTAAGTTACCTTCAGCCTCCCACCCCTCATATACTAACCCCAGAGAGGAGGCTTTCTCCCTGTCTCACCCCTCATATACTAACCCCAGAGAGGAGGCTTTCTTCCTGTCTCACCCCTCATATACTAACCCCAGAGAGGAGGCTGTCTCACCCCTCATATACTAACCCCAGGGAGGAGGCTGTCTCACCCCTCATATACTAACCCCAGAGAGGAGGCTGTCTCACCCCTCATATACTAACCCCAGAGAGGAGGCTGTCCCACCCCTCATATACTAACCCCAGAGAGGAGGCTGTCCCACCCCTCATATACTAACCCCAGAGAGGAGGCTGTCTCACCCCTCATATACTAACCCCAGAGAGGAGGCTGTCCCACCCCTCATATACTAACCCCAGAGAGGAGGCTGTCCCACCCCTCATATACTAACCCCAGAGAGGAGGCTGTCCCACCCCTCATATACTAACCCCAGAGAGGAGGCTGTCTCCCTGTCTCACCCCTCATATACTAACCCCAGAGAGGAGTCTGTCTCCCTGTCTCACCCCTCATATACTAACCCCAGAGAGGAGGCTTTCTCCATGTCTCACCCCTCATATACTAACCCCAGAGAGGAGGCTGTCCCACCCCTCATATACTAACCCCAGAGAGGAGGCTGTCTCCCTGTCTCACCCCTCATATACTAACCCCAGAGAGGAGGCTGTCTCCCTGTCCCACCCCTCATATACTAACCCCAGAGAGGAGGCTGTCTCACCCCTCATATACTAACCCCAGAGAGGAGGCTGTCTCACCCCTCATATACTAACCCCAGAGAGGAGGCTGTCCCACCCCTCATATACTAACCCCAGAGAGGAGGCTGTCCCACCCCTCATATACTAACCCCAGAGAGGAGGCTGTCCCACCCCTCATATACTAACCCCAGGGAGGAGGCTGTCTCACCCCTCATATACTAACCCCAGAGAGGAGGCTGTCTCACCCCTCATATACTAACCCCAGAGAGGAGGCTGTCCCACCCCTCATATACTAACCCCAGAGAGGAGGCTGTCTCACCCCTCATATACTAACCCCAGAGAGGAGGCTGTCCCACCCCTCATATACTAACCCCAGAGAGGAGGCTGTCCCACCCCTCATATACTAACCCCAGAGAGGAGGCTGTCCCACCCCTCATATACTAACCCCAGAGAGGAGGCTGTCCCACCCCTCATATACTAACCCCAGAGAGGAGGCTGTCCCACCCCTCATATACTAACCCCAGAGAGGAGGCTGTCCCACCCCTCATATACTAACCCCAGAGAGGAGGCTGTCCCACCCCTCGTATACTAACCCCAGAGAAGGTTTTCTCCATCTCTCTCCTCAGACCAGACCTGTCATTATCAAACCAACCCTGTGTCTCTCTCTCTCTCCTCAGACCAGACCATCATGGAGGAACCCAGTATGCTGCAGGCCTCAGCCATGGAGGGAAGTAGGACCACCCTGGATGAGTCTGTCATGCCACCACCGTCCACCCCACACGGACTCAAACACAAGGAGGCTGGCCTGCCTGTGAGTACTGCTGCTTTCATTCAGGAGGCTGGCCTGCCTGTGAGTACTGCTGCTTTCATTCAGGAGGCTGGCCTGCCTGTGAGTACTGCTGCTTTCATTCAGGAGGCTGGCCTGCCTGTGAGTACTGCTGCTTTCATTCAGGAGGCTGGCCTGCCTGTGAGTACTGCTGCTTTCATTCAGGAGGCTGGCCTGCCTGTGAGTACTGCTGCTTTCATTCAGGAGGCTGGCCTGCCTGTGAGTACTGCTGCTTTCATTCAGGAGGCTGGCCTGTCTGAGTACTGCTGCTTTCATTCAGGAGGCTGGCCTGCCTGTGAGTACTGCTGCTTTCATTCAGGAGGCTGGCCTGCCTGTGAGTACTGCTGCTTTCATTCAGGGGGCTGGCCTGCCTGTGAGTACTGCTGCTTTCATTCAGGGGGCTGGCCTGCCTGTGAGTACTGCTGCTTTCATTCAGGGGGGCTGGCCTGCCTGTGAGTACTGCTGCTTTCATTCAGGAGGCTGGCCTGCCTGTGAGTACTGCTGCTTTCATTCAGGAGGCTGGCCTGCCTGTGAGTACTGCTGCTTTCATTCAGGAGGCTGGGGTAGCCTAGTGGTTAGGTGTAGGCGGCTGCCTAGTGGTTAGAGTGAGGCGGCAGGGTAGCCTAGTGGTTGAGTACTGCTGCCTAGTTTCATTCAGGAGGCTGGCCTGCTAGTGGTTAGAGTGTAGGCGGCAGGGTGCCTAGTGGTTTCATTCAGTGGTTAGGCTGGCCAGGGTAGCCTAGTGGTTAGAGTGTAGAGGCGGCAGGGTAGCCTAGTGGTTCAGGAGGCTGTAGCCTAGTGGTTAGAGTGTAGAGGCGGCAGGGTAGCCTAGTGGTTAGAGGTAGCCTAGTGGTTAGAGTGTAGAGGCGGCAGGGTAGCCTAGTGGTTAGAGTGTAGAGGCGGCAGGGTAGCCTAGTGGTTAGAGTGTAGAGGCGGCAGGGTAGCCTAGTGGTTAGAGTGTAGAGGCGGCAGGGTAGCCTAGTGGTTAGAGTGTAGAGGCGGCAGGGTAGCCTAGTGGTTAGAGTGTTGGACTAATAACCAAAAGGTTGCAAGTTCAAATCCCAGACCTGACAAGGTACAAATCTGTTGTTCTGCCTCTGAACAAGGCAGTTAACCCACTGTTCCCCGGTAGGCCGTCATTGTAAAAATAAGAATTTGTTCTTAACTGACTTGCCTAGTTAAATGAAGGTAAAATAAATACATTTTAAAAACCCCGTCAGAATGGATATGGAACAACCAGCCAGCAATGGAATCATTCATGTTTTGTCCATTTCCTGTGACTAGTTGTCTTACCTACTGTAGTCGGATGCACCTAGTTAAGTCTCTGAATCAGAGCATCTGCTACACTTACATAATGTTAAACGATGTGCGTAACCCCCCCCCCCCCAATAATAACAGCAAAGTGTATTTAAATGTATTCAACTACCAGTAATGAAAAGGTTGATGTTTTGTCTTGCCTCTGACTAGTTCTGGTATGTGTATCCAACAACCCTCTCTCGTCTCGTCCATTTAGATGGGAGCCCAGGAGCCTCAGGCTGATCTCTCAGTCCTCTCCATGGCCCAGGTAGACCTGCCCCAGGTAGACCTGCCCCAGGTAGACCTGCCCCCAGAGGAGAGCCTCAGCCTCACACAGCTGGTCCCTGAGCTGGATCTGCTGGACAAGGAGAAGAAGGACAAGGATGACAGTGATGAGGAGGTGAGTGGTGGCAACTTACTATCAGAGAGGGTTTATATGGGGGGGAGGGTAGAGACTGGGGAGGGGGGGGGGTAGAGACCTGGGGGTTGGGGAGGAGGGGAGGGTAGAGACCTGGGGGGGGGAGGGGGAGGGTAGAGACCTGGAGGGGAGGGTAGAGACCTGGGGGGAGGGTAGAGACCTGGGGGGGGGAGGGTAGAGACCTGGGGGGGAGAGGGGGGGGAGTGGAGACCTGGGGGGAGGGGGGGGGGTAGAGACCTGGGGGGGGGGGAGGGTAGAGACCTGGGGGGGGGAGGGGGTAGAGACCTGGGGGGGGAGGGGAGGGAGGGTAGAGAGGAGGAGGGGGTAGAGACCTGGGGGGGGGGGGTAGAGACCTGGGGGGGGGAGGAGGGGGAGGGTAGAGACCTGGGGGGGGAGGAGGAGGGGTAGAGACCTGGGGGAGGAGGGGAGGGTAGAGACCTGGGGGAGGGGAGGGTAGAGAGGAGGGGTAGAGACCTGGGGGGAGGGGAGGGTAGAGACCTGAGGGGGGGGGAGGGTAGAGACCTGGGGGGGGGGAGAGACCTGGGGGGGGTAGAGACCTGGGGGGGAGGGGAGGGTAGAGACCTGAGGGGGGGAGGGTAGAGACCTGGGGGAGGAGGGGAGGGGTAGAGACCTGGGGGGGAGGGGAGGGTAGAGACCTGGGGGGGAGGAGGGGAGGGTAGAGACCTGGGGGGAGGGGGAGGGTAGAGAGGAGGGGGTAGAGACCTGGAGGGGAGGGTAGAGACCTGGGGGGAGGAGGGGGTAGAGACCTGGGGGGGAGGGGAGGGTAGAGAGGGGGGAGGGGGGAGGGTAGAGACCTGGGGGGGGGGGAGGGTAGAGACCTGGGGGGGTAGAGACCTGGGGGGGAGGGGGAGGGTAGAGACCTGGGGGGAGGGGAGAGGGTAGAGACCTGGGGGGGGGGGGGGTAGAGACCTGGGGGGGGAGGGAGGGTAGAGACCTGGGGGGAGGGGGGAGGGTAGAGACCTGGGGGGGGGGTAGAGACCTGGGGGGGAGGGGAGGGTAGAGACCTGGGGGGAGGGGAGGGTAGAGACCTGGGGGGAGGAGGGGAGGGTAGAGACCTGGAGGGGACCTGGAGGAGGAGGGGAGGGTAGAGACTCTTCACTCTTGGGGTCAACTTGGGGGGAGGAGGGGAGGGTAGAGACCTGGGGGGGGGGGAGGGTAGAGACCTTCACTCTTGGGGAGGGGGTAGAGAGACTCTTCACTCTTGGGGTCAACTTGAACCTTAGCTTGATAAACACCTCAACAATTTGACCTCAACTGGCCTGATGGAAAAGTAACATTTGTGGGTAATACACATCTATGATACCTTTGGAGATGAATGGACTGTGTCCAGCCACCTTGAGGTCCTGCATGTTTTCAGAGTGTGTGTGTGTGTGTGTTTGCAGGAGGAGGAGGGGGATCCAACTCAGGACCAGGAGGAGAAGAGGTGGAATAAGAGGACCCAGCAGATGCTGCACGGCCTTCAGGTAAACAAATATCTTGTTATTCACTTCTTCAAGTAAACAAACAAACTATGCTAATGTTCTGTTGGGAATTAGAGGTACAGAATATTACATTTCCATGTGGAAAACTGCTATAATGGAAAACAGGTCGTTGGAGAATATCTGATGACATCTGATGTCTACATCTGGTGATATCTGATGTCTACATCTGGTGATATCTGATGTCTACATCTGGTGATATCTGATATCTACATCTGGTATCTACATCTGGTGATATCTGATGTCTACATCTGGTGATATCTGATGTCTACATCTGGTGATATCTGATGTCTACATCTGGTGATATCTGATGTCTACATCTGGTGATATCTGATGTCTACATCTGGTGATATCTGATGTCTACATCTGGTGATATCTGATGTCTACATCTGGTGATATCTGATGTCTACATCTGGTATCTACATCTGATGATATCTACATCTGGTGATATCTGATGATATCTACATCTGGTGATATCTGATGATATCTACATCTGGTTTCTACATCTGGTGATATCTGATGTCTACATCTGGTGATATCTGATGTCTACATCTGGTGATATCTGATGTCTACATCTGGTGATATCTGATGTCTACATCTGGTGATATCTGATGTCTACATCTGGTGATATCTGGTATCTACATCTGGTATCTACATCTGGTGATATCTGATGTCTACATCTGGTGATATCTGATGTCTACATCTGGTGATATCTGGTATCTACATCTGGTGATATCTGGTATCTACATCTGGTTTCTACATCTGGTGATATCTGATGTCTACATCTGGTGATATCTGATGTCTACATCTGGTGATATCTGATGTCTACATCTGGTGATATCTGATGTCTACATCTGGTGATATCTGATGTCTACATCTGGTGATATCTGATGTCTACATCTGGTGATATCTGATGTCTACATCTGGTGATATCTGATGTCTACATCTGGTGATATCTGATGTCTACATCTGGTGATGTCTGATGTCTACATCTGGTGATATCTGATGTCTACATCTGATGTCTACATCTGGTGATATCTGATGTCTACATGATATCTGATGTCTACATCTGGTGATATCTGATGTCTACATCTGGTGATATCTGATGTCTACATCTGGTGATATCTGATGTCTACATCTGGTGATATCTGATGTCTACATCTGGTGATATCTGATGTCTACATCTGGTGATATCTGATGTCTACATCTGGTGATATCTGATGTCTACATCTGGTGATATCTGATGTCTACATCTGGTGATATCTGATGTCTACATCTGGTGATATCTGATGTCTACATCTGGTGATATCTGATGTCTACATCTGGTGATATCTGGTATCTACATCTGGTGATATCTGGTATCTACATCTGGTGATATCTGGTGTCTACATCTGGTGATATCTGATGTCTACATCTGGTGATATATCTACATCTGGTGATATCTGGTATCTACACATCTGGTGATATCTGATGTCTACATCTGGTGATATCTGATGTCTACATCTGGTGATATCTGATGTCTACATCTGGTGATATTTGATGTCTACATCTGGTGATATCTGATGTCTACATCTGGTGATATCTGATGTCTACATCTGGTGATATCTGATGTCTACATCTGGTGATATCTGATGTCTACATCTGGTGATATCTGATGTCTACATCTGGTGATATCTGATGTCTACATCTGGTGATATCTGATGTCTACATCTGGTGATATCTGATGTCTACATCTGGTGATATCTGATGTCTACATCTGGTGATATCTACATCTGATGTCTACATCTGGTGATATCTGATGTCTACATCTGGTGATATCTGATGTCTACATCTGGTGATATCTGATGTCTACATCTGGTGATATCTGATGTCTACATCTGGTGATATCTGATGTCTACATCTGGTGATATCTGATGTCTACATCTGGTGATATCTGATGTCTACATCTGGTGATATCTGATGTCTACATCTGGTGATATCTGATGTCTACATCTGGTGATATTTGATGTCTACATCTGGTTTCTACATCTGGTGATATCTGATGTCTACATCTGGTGATATCTGATGTCTACATCTGGTGATGTCTACATCTGGTGATATCTGATGTCTACATCTGGTGATATCTGATGTCTACATCTGGTGATATCTGAGGTCTACATCTGGTGATATCTGAGGTCTACATCTGGTGATATCTACATCTGGTGATATCTGATGTCTACATCTGATGAGCTGTTCAGGTTCATCTGGTGATATCTGATGTCTACATATGATGAGCTGTTCAGGTTCATCTGGTTGTCTGGAGGCAACTGACTTCATATCTTAGCGGTCATTCCATCATCTCTTATTTGGGCGAACCACTTTCTCCTGGGTCGGTCTGTTTTCTAGCTGGACGAACCCCTGGGTCGGTCTGTTATCTGGACGACCCCATCTGGTCTGTTATCTAGCTGACCCCCTGGGTCGGTCTGTTATCTAGCTGGACGACCCCTGGGTCGGTCTGTCATCTAGCTGGACGACCCCTGGGTCGGTCTGTTATCTAGTCGGACACCCCTGGGTCGGTCTGTTATCTACGCTGGACGACCCCCTGGGTCGGTCTGTTATCTAGCCGGACGACCCCCTGGGTCGGTCTGTTATCTAGCTGGACGACCCCCTGGGTCGGTCTGTTATCTAGCTGGACGACCCCCTGGGTCGGTCTGTTATCTAGCTGGATGACCTTCTGGGTCGGTCTGTTATCTAGCTGGACGACCCCCTGGGTCGGTCTGTTATCTAGCTGGACGACCTTCTGGGTCGGTCTGTTATCCTGGGACACCCCTGGGTGGTCTGTTATCTAGCCGGACGACCCCCTGGGTCGGTCTGTTATCTAGCTGGGACCCCTGGGTCGGTCTGTTATCTAGCTGGACGACCCCCTGGGTCGGTCTGTTATCTAGCTGGACGACCCCCTGGGTCGGTCTGTTATCTAGCTGGACGACCCCCTGGGTCGGTCTGTTATCTAGCTGGACGACCCCCTGGGTCGGTCTGTTTTCTAGCTGGACGACCCCCCCTGGGTCTGTCTGTTTTCTAGCTGGACGACCCCCCCTGGGTCGGTCTGTTATCTCGCTGGACGACCCCCTGGGTCGGTCTGTTATCTAGCTGGACGACCTTCTGGGTCGGTCTGTTATCTAGCTGGACGACCCCCTGGGTCGGTCTGTTATCTAGCTGGACGACCCCCTGGGTCGGTCTGTCATCTAGCTGGACGACCCCCTGGGTCGGTCTGTTATCTAGCCGGACGACCCCTGGGTCGGTCTGTTATCTCTACCCCCTGGGTCGGTCTGGACGGACGACCCCCTGGGTCGGTCTGTTATCTAGCTGGACGACCCCCTGGGTCGGTCTGTTATCTCGCTGGACGACCCCCTGGGTCGGTCTGTTATCTAGCTGGACGACCTTCTGGGTCGGTCTGTTATCTAGCTGGACGACCCCCTGGGTCGGTCTGTTATCTAGCTGGACGACCTCCTGGGTCGGTCTGTTATCTAGCTGGACGACCCCCTGGGTCGGTCTGTTATCTAGCCGGACGACCCCCTGGGTCGGTCTGTTATCTAGCTGGACGACCCCCTGGGTCGGTCTGTTATCTAGCTGGACGACCCCCTGGGTCGGTCTGTTATCTAGCTGGACGACCCCCTGGGTCGGTCTGTTATCTAGCTGGACGACCCCCTGGGTCGGTCTGTTATCTAGCTGGACGACCCCCTGGGTCGGTCTGTTTCTAGCTGGACGACCCCCTGGGTCTGTCTGTTTTCTAGCTGGACGACCCCCCCTGGGTCGGTCTGTTATCTCGCTGGACGACCCCCTGGGTCGGTCTGTTATCTAGCTGGACGACCTTCTGGGTCGGTCTGTTATCTAGCTGGACGACCCCCTGGGTCGGTCTGTTATCTAGCTGGACGACCCCCTGGGTCGGTCTGTTTTCTAGCTGGACGACCCCCCCTGGGTCGGTCTGTTATCTAGCTGGACGACCCCCTGGGTCGGTCTGTTTCTAGCTGGACGACCCCCTGGGTCGGTCTGTTATCTAGCTGGACGACCCCCTGGGTCGGTCTGTTATCTAGCTGGACGACCCCCTGGGTCGGTCTGTTATCTCGCTGGACGACCCCCTGGGTCGGTCTGTTATCTGGTTGAACAGACCATTGATCAGTAAGGTGACCGTCTCTCTGTTCTCTCCTCTCTACAGCGAGTCATGGCCAAGACGGGAGCCGAGCAGGTCAGCTTGTTGGCGCTGTGTCGAGACAACAACAAGAAGCAGGCGGCCGCCAAGTTCTACAGTTTCCTGGTTCTGAAGAAACAGCAGGCCATCGAGCTCAACCAGACCGAGCCTTACAGTGACATCATCGCTACAGCCGGACCAAGATTCCACCTGGTTTAGACACTGCCTGAGGTCCAAATGCCACTGGTTCCTATACAGCGCCCTACTTTTGACCAGAGCCTCCTAGGGTTCTGGGCAAAAGTAGTGCACTATATAGGGAATGTGGTGCCATTTGGGAATGTCTTTTTCACTATTTTTATGTATGTTTTAGTTGTTTTTTTTGCCTTTTTGTTGGGGGGTGGGGGGTCCTAAATGCTAACTTTGAAAAGGATTGTACTGTTTCTACCACCAACTGAATCATGCAGTATTGTTGTTTTTTTAGTGAGAAATGCATTTATCCAGTATATTTATATTTCCTGTCTAGTTGTTTTTTTTTTTTTTTTTTCATTTTGTAAAGCTTTCCGACCACACTCGTTGTTTTGTTTTGGGGAGGGGGGGGTTGGGAACAATACATGTCCCATTGCTCTGCAACGGTCAAATTCATCAAAAGATTCATCAAATTTTTAGTCTCCAATCAAGAATTCCCCTCCAAAAAAAATAGTGTAAGAACATTAGTCTTTCATGCTACATACATGCTGTTTACAGGTACTGTTATATCATGAGAGAAATGGAATAAGTGCTCTTCACCTCGAGGTCTTCCTCATTGCACTTGACATAAAATTCTGGTTTTCATGAGAGAGAAAAAAAAAATCATTTTTTTTAGTTTTTACAGGTTGTTATTTGTGTTTATAAATTGGCTATATTACGACTAGCATTGAATTGTATTGTTTAGGTGTATAATAATAATGCCCATTTTATTCCCGTTGCGTTTTGTACCTCCAACAGCTATGTTTGTTGTCGTTGCGTAAAGTAACTAGACGCTTGCACATGTTTCAATGAAAGTTGGATGATCCCGTGTTTTTTTAAGTCTTATGGTTAACTAGCTGTTGTGATACTTCTGTAAAGAATTTGAAATAAAAAAGTGTTTTAATTACTTGGTTTACAAACTCTGAACCATTTCAGTCTGGTGAAATGACATCTGTTCCAGAAAGCAAGATCAATGACTTGGTCCAGCGGACTTGTTCAAAATGACTTGGCCCAGCGGACTGTTCAAAATGACTTGGCCCAGCGGACTTGTTCAAAATGACTTGGCCCAGCTGACTTGTTCAAAATGACTTGGCCCAGCGGACTGTTCAAAATGACTTGGCCCAGCTGACTGTTCAAAATGACTTGGCCCAGCGGACTTGTTCAAAATGACTTGGCCCAGCGGACTGTTCAAAATGACTTGGCCCAGCGGACTGTTCAAAATGACTTGGCCCAGCGGACTGTTCAAAATGACTTGGCCCAGCGGACTGTTCAAAATGACTTGGCCCAGCGGACTGTTCAAAATGACTTGGCTGTTCAGCGGACTGTTCAAAATGACTTGGCCCAGCGGACTGTTCAAAATGACTTGGCCCAGCGGACTGTTCAAATGACTTGGCCCAGCGGACTGTTCAAAATGACTTGGCCCAGCTGACTGTTCAAAAAATGACTGTTCAAAATGACTTGGCCCAGCTGACTTGTTCAAAATGACTTGGCCCAGCTGACTTGTTCAAAATGACTTGGCCCAGCTGACTGTTCAAAATGACTTGGCCCAGCTGACTGTTCAAAATGACTTGGCCCAGCGGACTGTTCAAAATGACTTGGCCCAGCTGACTGTTCAAAATGACTTGGCCCAGCTGACTGTTCAAAATGACTTGGCCCAGCTGACTGTTCAAAATGACTTGGCCCAGCTGACTGTTCAAAATGACTTGGCCCAGCGGACTGTTCAAAATGACTTGGCCCAGCGGACTGTTCAAAATGACTTGGCCCAGCGGACTGTTCAAAATGACTTGGCCCAGCGGACTGTTCAAAATGACTTGGCCCAGCGGACTGTTCAAAATGACTTGGCCCAGCTGACTGTTCAAAATGACTTGGCCCAGCTGACTTGTTCAAAATGACTTGGCCCAGCTGACTTGTTCAAAATGACTTGGCCCAGCTGACTGTTCAAAATGACTTGGCCCAGCGGACTGTTCAAAATGACTTGGCCCAGCGGACTGTTCAAAATGACTTGGCCCAGCGGACTGTTCAAAATGACTTGGCCCAGCTGACTGTTCAAAATGACTTGGCCCAGCTGACTGTTCAAAATGACTTGGCCCAGCTGACTGTTCAAAATGACTTGGCCCAGCTGACTGTTCAAAATGACTTGGCCCAGCTGACTGTTCAAAATGACTTGGCCCAGCTGACTGTTCAAAATGACTTGGCCCAGCTGACTGTTCAAAATGACTTGGCCCAGCTGACTGTTCAAAATGACTTGGCCCAGCGGACTGTTCAAAATGACTTGGCCCAGCGGACTGTTCAAAATGACTTGGCCCAGCTGACTGTTCAAAATGACTTGGCCCAGCTGACTGTTCAAAATGACTTGGCCCAGCTGACTGTTCAAAATGACTTGGCCCAGCTGACTGTTCAAAATGACTTGGCCCAGCTGACTGTTCAAAATGACTTGGCCCAGCTGACTTGTTCAAAATGACTTGGCCCAGCTGACTGTTCAAAATGACTTGGCCCAGCTGACTGTTCAAAATGACTTGGCCCAGCGGACTGTTCAAAATGACTTGGCCCAGCGGACTGTTCAAAATGACTTGGCCCAGCGGACTGTTCAAAATGACTTGGCCCAGCTGACTGTTCAAAATGACTTGGCCCAGCGGACTGTTCAAAATGACTTGGCCCAGCGGACTGTTCAAAATGACTTGGCCCAGCGGACTGTTCAAAATGACTTGGCCCAGCGGACTGTTCAAAATGACTTGGCCCAGCTGACTGTTCAAAATGACTTGGCCCAGCTGACTGTTCAAAATGGCTTGAAATTATTTAATCTTTTAGAGAAATGTGGACTTAAAATAACTGACTTGACACAAGTTGAGGCAACTTAAAGGGATGCTTAAATATTTTGGTAATGAAGCCTTTTTACCTACTTCCTCAGAGTCCAATGAATCCGTGGATATAATTTTCATGTCTGTGTGCAGTTTGAAATCAAATAAAAAAAATGTAAAAGGATGTTGCTAACTAGCGTTAGCGCATTGAATGGAAGTCTATGGGAACAGCTAGCATGCTTCATACTGGACACAGTCTGAGACATAAAATGGTATCCATGAGTTAATCTGACTGGGGAAGAAGATAAAGGGCTTAATTGCCAAAATCTCGAGGTATCCCTTTAGTAATCCTGCTGTTTAGAATACAACACCAGTTGACACTCCCGACGAAAAAGCTTAAAACCCGCCAGCTGTATGTTAATGATGTTGTTGTTCAGCCACGACTCTGTGAAACATTAGATATTAATCAAATGAAATGTATTTATAAAGCCCTTCTCACATCAGCTGATATCTCAAAGTGGTGGACTATACATATATGTAAACAGCCGGTGCACGATATCTTAAGGTTTTGCTCGCCTGAGGTAGAGTATCTCATGATAAACTGTAGAATCAATCAATCAAATGTATTTATAAAGCCCTTCTTGCATCAGCTGATGTCACAAAGTGCTGTACAGAAACCCAGTCTAAAAACCCCCAAACAGTAAGCAATGCAGGTGTAGAAGCACGGTGGCTAGGAAAAACTCCCTAGAAAGGCAGGCACCTAGGAAGAAACCTAGAGAGGAACCAGGCTATGAAGGGTGGCCAGTCTTCTTCTGGCTGTGCCAGGTGGAGATTATAAGAGAACATGGCCAAGATGTTCAAATGTTCATAAATGACCAGCATGGTCAAATAATAATAATCACAGTAGTTGTTGAGGGTGCAGCAAGTCAGCACCTCAGGAGTAAATGTCAGTTGGCTTTTCATAGCCGATCATTAAGAGTATCTCTACCGCTCCTGCTGTCTCTAGAGAGTTGAAAACAGCAGGTCTGGGACAGGTAGCACGTCCGGTGAACAGGTCAGGATTCCATAGCCGCAGGCAGAACAGTTGAAACTGGAGCAGCAGCATGGCCAGGTGGACTGGGGACAGCAAGGAGTCATCATGTCAGGTAGTCCTGGGACATGGTCCTAGGGCCCAGGCCAGTTGAAACTGGAGCAGCAGCATGGCCAGGTGGACTGGGGACAGCAAGGAGTCATCATGTCAGGTAGTCCTGGGGCATGGTCCTAGGGCTCAGGTCCTCCGAGAGAGAGAAAGAAAGAAAGAGAGAAGGAGAGAATTAGAGAACGCACACTTAGATTCACACAGGACACCGAATAGGACAGGAGAAGTACTCCAGATATAACAAACTGACCCTAGCCCCCCGACACATAAACTACTGCAGCATAAATACTGGAGGCTGAGACAGGAGGGGTCAGGAGACACTGTGGCCCCATCCGAGGACACCCCCGGACAGGGCCAAACAGGAAGGATCTTCCTCTCCTCCTTCCTTTCATCTTTCCTTCATTCCTTCCTTCCCCCCCTCTTTCTCCCTCTCTTCTCTTCATAACAGTAGAGGCAAAGCCCTCTAAAGAGGTGGAGACCACAGTGGGACCACACGTTGACACATTATTCCACTCATTCAATCTGTCTCTTAGCAACCCCTCCATCTTGTTGTGTCATTCTGGCACATTGAAGAATTCCTCCAGTACGGGGTGTGTAATCGCTGCCCTGATATCAAGAAGCTCTTTTCGGTCATAAGACACATCGTCAGAAACATTATGTACAAAATAAGTGACAAATAAAAACATACATATTGGTTACAGGATCGTAAAACGGCAACCATCTCCTTCGGCGTCATTATTATGTAGTGTCTAAGGCACTGCATCTCAGTGCAAGAGGCGTCACTACAGTCTCTGGTTCGAATCCAGGCTGAATCACATCCGGCCGTGATTGGGAGTCCCAAAGGCCGAGTACAATTGGCCCAGCGTCGTCCGGAGTAGGCCGACATTGTAAATAAGAATTTGTTCTTAACTGACTTGCCTCGTTAAATAAAAAGCTTACATTTAAAACGGCAACATCTTCTCTATGCCTCATGGCAAAATGTGTACAATTGCAGGAAATTAACTCTAAAACGTATTTTTTCCCTAACCGCTGTCAAGGGGGGGCTGCTAAAATGTTTTGATCGCTGGGGGTGGGGGAAATTAAATGTTGCTTTGGGCCCCAAAAGGCTCGTGAACGGCACAAGACAATTTACTGTTAAAAAGTATAGAAAGGAGAGAGGTTGAATATCTTTTCCTCATGAAATGAATTATGTGATGGCAGCAATAAATCAATGACATCGTGTTTGAACTACTTACTGTTTGTAGATATGACTGTATCCAGTCTTTGAATAATGGCTCTACACTCGGAACTATTTATCATGTAACCATTTATCCCAAGCGTAGAAAGCCGGTGCACCATGTCCCACCCTCTCTTTCCTCCCTCTTTTTTTCGGCGTGTTTCAGAATGGCTACTCGCAAGGAAACACCGTCGACACCAACCGCCCCGATGGCTGCCACGTCTCCGGGAGCAACTTTAGATTCACCCGTGAAGCAGATTCAGATCGAAGGGCTGGTGAGTTAAATACGAGGTTATTTCTGTCCGTTTTTGGAGGCTGTGGGACCCGGATAGACTGGCTGGAAAGTGTGGCTATGCTAGTTAGCTTTAGCATCATGGCGGACACAAGCGGGATGTATGGAATGTGTCCTAACTGTTAAATGTGGTTGGATAGTATCGCTGTCTACCATTTTTGTTGTTGTGACAATAAAAAACCCGATTTACCAGACATTAACACCAGGGTCTTGTTGCTAACGTTAAATGTGGTTAGTACTGCCATACTGTGTTGGATCCTCTCTAGCCATCTTGTCTCAAGAGGACCACAATGGAAATAATCCCGTTAACCTCGATTTTTATTCATGTTCATTTATAAGGCTTTTAAGTTTTATGTGTACTTTTTTTTTTTTTTTTTTAATGGTCGAATTAATAAATTAAACTAAAACACTTTTTTTTTCATGTAGAAAAGGATAGTGACGTCACTCCTACCATACGGCTGAAAATCCATCTCAAACTATGTAGTTAAATAAACAGGGGTGGACAAAAGTACCCCCTTTTCAAACTTGAGTAAATGTAGACCTCTTAAAAGAAAATGACTCAAGTAAAAGTCACCCAGTAGAATACTATTAGAGTTAAAGTCTTAAAGTATTTGGTTTAAAATGTACTTAAGTATCAAAAGTTATAGTATACATTTAAAATGTCTTATATTAAGAGAACCAGACGACACAATGTTCTTGTTTTTTTACATTTACGGATAGCCAGGGTCACAGTTCAACTCTCAGACATAATTTACAAACTAAGCGTTTGTGTTTAGTGAGTCCTCCAGATCAGAGGCAGTAGGGATGACCAGGGATGTTCTCTGTTTAGTGAGTCCTCCAGATCAGAGGCAGTAGGGATGACCAGGGATGTTCTCTGTTTAGTGAGTCCTCCAGATCAGAGGCAGTAGAGGTGACCAGGGATGTTCTCTGTTTAGTGAGTCCTCCAGATCAGAGGCAGTAGGGACGACCAGGGATGTTCTCTGTTTAGTGAGTCCTCCAGATCAGAGGCAGTAGGGATGACCAGGGATGTTCTCTGTTTAGTGAGTCCTCCAGATCAGAGGCAGTAGGGATGACCAGGGATGTTTCTCTGTTTAGTGAGTGTTTAGTGAGTCCTCCAGATCAGAGGCAGTAGGGATGACCAGGGATGTTCTCTGTTTAGTGAGTCCTCCAGATCAGAGGCAGTAGGGATGACCAGGGATGTTCTCTGTTTAGTGAGTCCTCCAGATCAGAGGTAGGGATGACCAGGATGTTCTCTGTTTAGTGAGTCCTCCAGATCAGAGGCAGTAGGGATGACCAGGGACGTTCTCTGTTTAGTGAGTCCTCCAGATCAGAGGCAGTAGGGATGACCAGGGATGTTCTCTGTTTAGTGAGTCCTCCAGATCAGAGGCAGTAGGGATGACCAGGGATGTTCTCTGTTTAGTGAGTCCTCCAGATCAGAGGCAGTAGGGATGACCAGGGATGTTCTCTGTTTAGTGAGTCCTCCAGATCAGAGGCAGTAGGGATGACCAGGGATGTTCTCTGTTTAGTGAGTCCTCCAGATCAGAGGCAGTAGGGATGACCAGGGATGTTCTCTGTTTAGTGAGTCCTCCAGATCAGAGGCAGTAGGGATGACCAGGGATGTTCTCTGTTTAGTGAGTCCTCCAGATCAGAGGCAGTAGGGATGACCAGGGATGTTCTCTGTTTAGTGAGTCCTCCAGATCAGAGGCAGTAGGGATGACCAGGGATGTTCTCTGTTTAGTGAGTCCTCCAGATCAGAGACAGTAGGGATGTTCTCTGTTTAGTGAGTCCTCCAGATCAGAGGCAGTAGGGATGACCAGGGACGTTCTCTGTTTAGTGAGTCCTCCAGATCAGAGGCAGTAGGGATGACCAGGGATGTTCTCTGTTTAGTGAGTCCTCCAGATCAGAGGCAGTAGGGATGACCAGGGATGTTCTCTGTTTAGTGAGTCCTCCAGATCAGAGGCAGTAGGGATGACCAGGGATGTTCTCTGTTTAGTGAGTCCTCCAGATCAGAGACAGTAGGGATGTTCTCTGTTTAGTGAGTCCTCCAGATCAGAGGCAGTAGGGATGACCAGGGACGTTCTCTGTTTAGTGAGTCCTCCAGATCAGAGGCAGTAGGGATACGTTCTCTGTTTAGTGAGTCCTCCAGATCAGAGGCAGTAGGGATGACCAGGATGTTCTCTGTTTAGTGAGTCCTCCAGATCAGAGGCAGTAGGGATGACCAGGGATGTTCTCTGTTTAGTGAGTCCTCCAGATCAGAGACAGTAGGGATGTTTCTGTTTAGTGAGTCCTCCAGATCAGAGGCAGTAGGGATGACCAGGGCGTTCTCTGTTTAGTGAGTCCTCCAGATCAGAGGCAGTAGGGATGACCAGGGACGTTCTCTGTTTAGTGAGTCCTCCAGATCAGAGGCAGTAGGGATGACCAGGGATGTTCTCTGTTTAGTGAGTCCTCCAGATCAGAGGCAGTATGGTGACCAGGGATGTTCTCTGTTTAGTGAGTACAGATCAGAGACAGTAGGGATGTTCTCTGTTTAGTGAGTCCTCCAGATCAGAGGCAGTAGGGCGTTCTCTAGTGAGTCCTCCAGATCAGAGGCAGTAGGGATGGGGATGTTCTCTGTTTAGTGAGTCCTCAGATCAGAAGTAGGGATGACCAGGGGCGTTCTCTGTTTAGTGAGTCCTCCAGATCAGAGGCAGTAGGGATGACCAGGGATGTTCTCTGTTTAGTGAGTCCTCCAGATCAGAGGCAGTATGGATGACCAGGGATGTTCTCTGTTTAGTGAGTCCTCCAGATCAGAGACAGTAGGGATGTTCTCTGTTTAGTGAGTCCTCCAGATCAGAGGCAGTAGGGATGACCAGGGACGTTCTCTGTTTAGTGAGTCCTCCAGATCAGAGGCAGTAGGGATGACCAGGGACGTTCTCTGTTTAGTGAGTCCTCCAGATCAGAGGCAGTAGGGATGACCAGGGATGTTCTCTGTTTAGTGAGTCCTCCAGATCAGAGGCAGTAGGGATGACCAGGGACGTTCTCTGTTTAGTGAGTCCTCCAGATCAGAGGCAGTAGGGATGACCAGGGATGTTCTCTGTTTAGTGAGGCCAGATCAGAGGCAGTATGGATGACCAGGATGTTCTCTGTTTAGTGAGTCCCAGATCAGAGACAGTAGGGATGTTCTCTGTTTAGGAGTCCTCCAGATCAGAGGCAGTAGGGATGACCAGGGACGTTCTCTGTTTAGTGAGTCCTCCAGATCAGAGGCAGTAGGGATGACCAGGGATGTTCTCTGTTTAGTGAGTCCTCCAGATCAGAGGCAGTACATTTACATTTACATTTAAGTCATTTAGCAGACGCTCTTATCCAGAGCGACTTACAAATTGGTGCTTTCACCTTATGACATCCAGTGGAACAGCCACTTTACAATAGTGCATCTAAATCTTTTAAGGGGGTGAGAAGGATTACTTTATCCTATCCTAGGTATTCCTTAAAGAGGTGGGGTTTCAGGTGTCCCGGAAGGTGGTGATTGACTCCGCTGTCTGGCGTTGAGGGAGTTTGTTCCACCTGGGGGCCAGAGCAGCGAACAGTTTTGACTGGGCTGAGCGGGAACATTCAGTGGTAGGGAATGCAGGCCACAAGGTGGATACTTTTGAGTCAGAGCCACTGAGGTGAAAATGCAAGGCAAGCACCATGGTTGTAGTTTACAGTAGGGATGACCAGGGATGTTCTCTGATAAGTGTGTGAATTGGACCATTTCCATTTCCTGTCCTGCTAAACATTCTAAATGTAACAAATACTTTTGAGTTTCAGAGAAAATGTTTGGAGTAAAACCTAAAATTGTCAAAAATATAAATAGTTCATTACAGATACCCCCCCAAAAAAACTTCCTAAGTACTTTACACCACTAGTAGTTAGTCTGTAGCAATAACTGGGAGCATATATACATAGTTCAAAGAGGGATGTTGCCATGCCGACCAATTTGAGGCACATTCATGTTCAGGCGTCAAAACAAACCACAGGACTGACAGTCAGTGCCAGAAGTGGCCCCTGCTGTGTCCACAGTACAGGACTGACAGTCAGTGCCAGAAGTGGCCCCTGCTGTGTCCACAGTACAGGACTGACAGTCAGTGCCAGAAGTGGCCCCTGCTGTGTCCACAGTACAGGACTGACAGTCAGTGCCAGAAGTGGCCCCTGCTGTGTCCACAGTACAGGACTGACAGTCAGTGCCAGAAGTGGCCCCTGCTGTGTCCACAGTACAGGACTGACAGTCAGTGCCAGAAGTGGCCCCTACTGTGTCCACAGTACAGGACTGACAGTCAGTGCCAGAAGTGGCCCCTGCTGTGTCCACAGTACAGGACTGACAGTCAGTGCCAGAAGTGGCCCCTGCTGTGTCCACAGTACAGGACTGACAGTCAGTGCCAGAAGAGGCCCCTGCTGTGTCCACAGTACAGGACTGACAGTCAGTGCCAGAAGTGGCCCCTACTGTGTCCACGGTACAAAACACAGGACTGATAGTCAGTGCCAGAAGTGGCCCCTGCTGTGTCCACAGTACAGGACTGATAGTCAGTGCCAGAAGTGGCCCCTGCTGTGTCCACAGTACAGGACTGACAGTCAGTGCCAGAAGAGGCCCCTGCTGTGTCCACAGTACAGGACTGACAGTCAGTGCCAGAAGTGGCCCCTACTGTGTCCACGGTACAGGACTGACAGTCAGTGCCAGAAGTGACCCCTACTGTGTCCACAGTACAGGACTGACAGTCAGTGCCAGAAGTGGCCCCTACTGTGTCCACGGTACAAAACACAGGACTGACAGTCAGTGCCAGAAGTGACCCCTGCTGTGTCCACAGTACAGGACTGACAGTCAGTGCCAGAAGTGGCCCCTGCTGTGTCCACAGTACAGGACTGACAGTCAGTGCCAGAAGTGGCCCCTACTGTGTCCACGGTACAAAACACAGGACTGATAGTCAGTGCCAGAAGTGACCCCTGCTGTGTCCACAGTACAGGACTGACAGTCAGTGCCAGAAGTGACCCCTGCTGTGTCCACAGTACAGGACTGACAGTCAGTGCCAGAAGTGGCCCCTGCTGTGTCCACAGTACAGGACTGACAGTCAGTGCCAGAAGTGGCCCCTGCTGTGTCCACAGTACAGGACTGACAGTCAGTGCCAGAAGTGGCCCCTACTGTGTCCACAGTACAGGACTGACAGTCAGTGCCAGAAGTGGCCCCTGCTGTGTCCACAGTACAGGACTGACAGTCAGTGCCAGAAGTGACCCCTACTGTGTCCACAGTACAGGACTGACAGTCAGTGCCAGAAGTGACCCCTGCTGTGTCCACAGTACAGGACTGACAGTCAGTGCCAGAAGTGACCCCTGCTGTGTCCACGGTACAAACCACAGGACTGACAGTCAGTGCCAGAAGTGGCCCCTACTGTGTCCACAGTACAGGACTGACAGTCAGTGCCAGAAGTGGCCCCTACTGTGTCCACAGTACAAAACACAGGACTGACAGTCAGTGCCAGAAGTGACCCCTGCTGTGTCCACAGTACAGGACTGACAGTCAGTGCCAGAAGTGACCCCTGCTGTGTCCACGGTACAAAACACAGGACTGACAGTCAGTGCCAGAAGTGACCCCTGCTGTGTCCACAGTACAAAACACAGGACTGACAGTCAGTGCCAGAAGTGACCCCTGCTGTGTCCACAGTACAGGACTGACAGTCAGTGCCAGAAGTGACCCCTACTGTGTCCACAGTACAAAACACAGGACTGACAGTCAGTGCCAGAAGTGACCCCTGCTGTGTCCACAGTACAGGACTGACAGTCAGTGCCAGAAGTGACCCCTGCTGTGTCCACAGTACAGGACTGATAGTCAGTGCCAGAAGTGACCCCTGCTGTGTCCACGGTACAAACCACAGGACTGACAGTCAGTGCCAGAAGTGGCCCCTGCTGTGTCCACAGTACAAAACACAGGACTGATAGTCAGTGCCAGAAGTGGCCCCTGCTGTGACTACTCAAACAAATAACAAAAAAGCTCACAAATGAACTGGAAAAACAGAAATAACAGATTTGCATCTAGGCTACATGGACCTTTTCTCTTGCACTACCTCCGTTTTGCCAACAGAGGGCGCCATTGTTTTACTGCTAGTGAAATCTCATCAATCTGCAGTATAAAAAAATAAAGAGGTAGTTTTTTTTTAATGCTTCACGTTTAAGGAGAGGAGAGGAACTTGACTGGGCAGCTGCTGCTAGAACACGATTTGATCGTCCTCGTTATAAGTCAACAGCCAGACTAGAGGACTAAAGGTTCAAATCAGAGTCTACTGTGTATTGTTTAAGTGCTTGGCTGGTTAGATACAAGGACATTTGTTATGAAGAAATATGGACTCATTTTGGGGAAATAATTGTCTGGCCGCATCTCAAATAGCACCCTATTCTCTAATATAGCGCACCGCCCCTGGTTAACAGTAGTGCACTATATAGGGAATAGGGCCCTGGTCTAAAGTAGTGCACTATATAGGGAATAGGGCCCTGGTCTAAAGTAATGCACTATATAGGGAATAGAGCCCTGGTCTATAGTAATGCACTATATAGGGAATAGGGCCCTGGTCTAAAGTAATGCACTATATAGGGAATAGGGCCCTGGTCTATAGTAATGCACTATATAGGGAATAGGGCCCTGGTCTATAGTAATGCACTATATAGGGAATAGGGCCCTGGTCTAAAGTAATGCACTATATAGGGAATAGGGCCCTGGTCTATAGTAATGCACTATATAGGGAATAGGGCCCTGGTCTAAAGTAGTGCACTATATAGGGAATAGGGCCCTGGTCTAAAGTAGTGCACTATATAGGGAATAGGGCCCTGGTCTAAAGTAATGCACTATATAGGGAATAGGGCCCTGGTCTAAAGTAGTGCACTATATAGGGAATAGGGTGTCATTCAGGATTCAGCCTGTGTTTGTCTGTGAAATAAACTGCATTCGTTCATTTTGGGGCTTCCGAGTGGCTCAGCGGTCTAAGGCACTGCAACTCGGTGTTAGGCGTCACTACAGGCCCTGGTTCGATCCCGGGCTGAATCACAGCCGGCCGTGATCGGAAGTCCCATAAGGCAACGCACAATTTGGCCCAACGTCGTCCCGGGTTAATGGAGGTTTTGGCCAGTGGTAGGCCGTCATTTGTAAATAAGAATTAACTGACTTGCCTGGTTGAGTAAAACATTTAACCCACCTGTGGTTGCTGCCTGCCTGGTGCTAGATTGGATCATTGTGAAGGACAGTTATTCCCAGTGTAGCTAAACTATTCACCTGCTCGGGGGTACTTGGAGCCAGCCAGCTAGTTGCTATTCCATTGCATCATGCTAAGTCAAGAGAGTCAGGTCTAGAGTCAGGTCTAGAGTCAGGTCTAGAGTCAGGTCTAGAGTCAGGTCTAGAGTCAGGTCTAGAGCCAGGATGTCCTGTTCAAACAGAAGCAGGATCTGTTTTATTTCTGTAGATGCATATGAATCATTTATAAAGCCACAAATATAATGTTTTTAGTCACATGCAGCGAATACAACTGATATAGACCTTAGAGTGAAATGCTGAATACAACAGGTGTAGTAGACCTTACAGTGAAATGCTGAATACAACAGGTGTAGTAGACCTTACAGTGAAATGCTGAATACAACAGGTGTAGTAGACCTCACAGTGAAATGCTGAATACAACAGGTGTAGTAGACCTTACAGTGAAATGCTGAATACAACAGGTGTAGTAGACCTCACAGTGAAAAGGGGGGTACCGGTACAGAGTCAATATGGAGACTATATACAGGGGGTACCGGTACAGAGTCAATGTGGAGACTATATACAGGGGTACCTTACAGAGTCAATGTGGAGGCTATATACAGGGGGTACCGGTACAGAGTCAATGTGGAGGCTATATACAGGGGGTACCGGTACAGAGTCAATGTGGAGGCTATATACAGGGGGGGGTACCAGTATAGAGTCAATGTGGAGGCTATATACAGGGGGCACCGGTTAGTTGAAGTAATTGAGGTAATATGTACAGAGTCAATGTGTGGGGAGCATCAGTTAGTCGAGGTACTATGTACATGTAGGTAGAGATATTAAAGTGACTAGATGATAACAGAGTAGCAGCAGTGTAAAGATGAACACTTAGGCAATAAATGAACAGTTAGGCCATTGATTTATAGACCTAATTACATTGGAGTTTCCTCTCTCTCCTCAATTTTCTCAGACAATTAGGCGAAGGGCTGTTTCCTCGTCTTCACTGCCTCCGCCTCATTGTTCTCCCTCTCAACATGCTGGTTTCATTTAGTTATTATGCACATAGCAACATAGGGAAAGGTGCCAATTCCACAGTTATTATGCACATAGCAACATAGGGAAAGGTGCCAATTCCACAGTTATTATGCACATAGCAACATAGGGAAAGGTGCCAATTCCACAGTTATTATGCACATAGCAACATGTGGAAAGGTGCCAATTCCACAGTTATTATGCACATAGCAACATAGGGAAAGGTGCCAATTCCACAGTTATTATGCACATAGCAACATAGGGAAAGGTGCCAATTCCAATGTTATTATGCACATAGCAACATAGGGAAAGGTGCCAATTCCACAGTTATTATGCACATAGCAACATAGGGAAAGGTGCCAATTCCACAGTTATTATGCACATAGCAACATAGGAAAGGTGCCAATTCCACAGTTATTATGCACATAGCAACATAGGGAAAGGTGCCAATTCCACAGTTATTATGCACATAGCAACATAGGGAAAGGTGCCAATTCCACAGTTATTATGCACATAGCAACATAGGAAAGGTGCCAATTCCACAGTTATTATGCACATAGCAACATAGGGAAAGGTGCCAATTCCACAGTTATTATGCACATAGCAACATAGGGAAAGGTGCCAATTCCACAGTTATTATGCACATAGCAACATAGGGAAAGGTGCCAATTCCACAGTTATTATGCACATAGCAACATAGGGAAAGGTGCCAATTCCACAGTTATTATGCACATAGCAACATGGGGAAAGGTGCCAATTCCACAGTTATTATGCACATAGCAACATAGGGAAAGGTGCCAATTCCACAGTTATTATGCACATAGCAACATAGGGAAAGGTGCCAATTCCACAGTGCACTAAAAACAATGTTTCAGAACCGCGGACAGCGACCGTAATGACACGGGAGAAAGTGCTTTCGTTATAAAACATAACATTAGACGGTGATTGGCGGCTGGCGTGGCTGAAGTTTTTCTATGTAGAGGGACTATCGGCAAGGCCAATGGAGAAGGGCAGGTGTCGGCCCCATATATTGGTCATTCTCTATTGATCAACTTGGAGTCACGCGATGAGTTTAACCAGCTGTTGTTGTTGTTGTTGGTGTTGCTGGTGTTGTTGTTGGTGTTGTTGTTGTTGCTGTTGTTGCTGTTGGTGTTGTTGCTGTTGTTGCTGTTGCTGTTGTTGCTGTTGTTGGTGTTGTTGGTGTTGTTGGTGTTGGTGTTGTTGCTGTTGTTGTTGTTGTTGTTGTTGGTGCTGTTGTTGCTGTTATTGCTGTTGTTGTTGTTGTTGTGTGCTGTTGTTGTTGTTGGTGCTGTTGTTGTTGGTGTTGTTGTTGTTGTTGGTGCTGCTGTTGTTGTTGGTGCTGCTGTTGTTGTTGTTGGTTGTTGTTGTTGTTGGTGGTGTTGTTGCTGTTGTTGGTGGTGGTGTTGGTGCTGTTGTTGGTGGTGGTGTTGTTTGCTGGTGTTGTTGCTGTTGTTGGTGGTGTTGTTGTTGGTGTTGTTGTTGGTGGTGTTGTTGGTGGTGTTGTTTGCTGTTGTGCCAATTGGTGTGGCTGTTGTTGCTGTTGTTGGTGGTGTTGTTGCTGTTGTTGGTGGTGTTGTTGCTGTTGTTGGTGTGGTGGTGTTGTTGGTGGTGTTGTTTGGTGGTTGGCTGTTGGTGGCTGTTGTTGGTGGTGTTGTTGGTGGTGTTGTTGGTGCTGTTGCTGCTGTTTGGTGTTGGTGGTGGTGGTGGTGTTGCTGCTGTTGGTGGTGTTGTTGGTGGTGTTGTTGTTGGTGCTGTTTGGTGTTGTTGTTGTTGTTGCTGTTGTTGGTGCTGTTGCTGCTGTTGTTGGTGGTGGTGTTGTTGTTGGTGGTGTTGTTGGTGTTGTTGTTGTTGTTGGTGGTGTTGCTGTTGTTGGTGGTGTTGATGTTGTTGGTGCTGTTGTTGGTGCTTGTTGTTGTTGGTGGTGTTGTTGGTGGTGTTGTTGTTGTTGGTGGTGTTGTTGTTGTTGGTGGTGTTGCTGTTGTTGGTGGTGTTGCTGTTGTTGGTGGTGTTGCTGTTGTTGGTGGTGGTGTTGTTGGTGGTGTTGTTGCTGTTGTTGGTGCTGTTGCTGCTGTTGTTGGTGGTGTTGTTGTTGTTGGTGGTGTTGCTGGTGGTGTTGCTGCTGTTGTTGGTGGTGTTGTTGTTGTTGGTGGTGTTGTTGTTGTTGGTGGTGTTGCTGTTGTTGGTGGTGTTGCTGTTGTTGGTGGTGTTGTTGTTGTTGGTGCTGTTGTTGTTGTTGGTGCTGCTGTTGTTGTTGGTGCAATAGTCACTGATCTGGCTTTCAAGTCTATGAAAATTTCGTTTTTTTGTTGTTGTGACAAACAGCATAAATCCATGTTCATTGATACTCTTGTATTTAGTAATGTCTGCTCTGAACTGCAGGTTTGAGGAATTGAGACATAAAGGCTAACTTGTCTATTACAGTAAAATAATGTCTAAATGTGTTTTGGTGTCTATGTCCTATTTCTGTTGGATCAAACCTCAAAATGTAAATAGGGAGTTGAAACCGCTTGTCAGACAGGATGATGTGATCTGTCAACTTTGTTGGTGTGAGGCAAGGGGGGGGGGGGGCTTGGTGTGAGGGGGTGGGGCTACACGGCGGTCGCGTGGCCCTACACGGCGGTCGCGTGGCCCGGCCCTACACGGCGGTCGCGTGGCCCGGCCCTACACGGCGGTCGCGTGGCCCGGCCCTACACGGCGGTCGCGTGGCCCGGCCCTACACGGCGGTCGCGTGGCCCCTACACGGCGGTCGCGTGGCCCGGCCCTACACGGCGGTCGCGTGGCCCGGCCCTACACGGGGTCGCACGGAGGCCCACGGAGGCCCGGCCCTCCACCGAGGCCCTTGCCAGCCCTACCAACAGTTCTATTGAGCGTTGCACCAGGTTAACAGGTCAGGTGGAGGCCTCAGTCAGCTACTTCAGATGCTTGGCAGGTGCAAACATTCCACATCGTAGATCCTGAGTCACTAACGTCCGGGCAACTCAAAGCTAACGTTTTATTTCTGACATCGTGTTGCCTTTCCCTTCAGGATGTGTTATTGTGTCTGTGTGGCTCATGATTTATGGCCTGGAGTTGAGGATGGAAGTCAGCAGAGTTTCCGCCTACGATTTCATTATTTATTTATTTGTTTGTTGCTTGATTCAATTTTAAACCTGTTTTGATTTTTTTTTTTACAATTTTAGTGCCCACACATATCCATCTTTCTTCTCCACATGAAGTTTGCTGCCACCAGCTGTTTGAGCAAGATCGATCTGAGGTAGAAGAGAAACCTACCTAATAAAGTCCAACAGGCTTTACTTGCAATACCTGATGGTATTTATATGAAGCCTGAATATCAACACAAAGCCACTACTAGCTGATTTTAACTCGCAGTCCTTCAGGAGATGTGGGACGATCGATTTGTCGCAGTTCCAGCTCTGTTGTGACACTCCATTATTTTAGTTTTTGAGACGTGATGAAAGGATTGGTGTGGCTGGGTGAAGGTTTAGAATACGAGACGTGATGGAAGGATTGGTGTGGCTGGGTGAAGGTTTAGAATACGAGACGTGATGGAAGGATTGGTGTGGCTGGGTGAAGGTTTAGAATACGAGACGTGATGAAAGGATTGGTGTGGCTGGGTGAAGGTTTAGAATACGAGACGTGATGAAAGGATTGGTGTGGCTGGGTGAAGGTTTAGAATACGAGACGTGATGGAAGGATTGGTGTGGCTGGGTGAAGGTTTAGAATACGAGACGTGATGAAAGGATTGGTGTGGCTGGGTGAAGGTTTAGAATACGAGACGTGATGGAAGGATTGGTGTGGCTGGGTGAAGGTTTAGAATACGAGACGTGATGGAAGGATTGGTGTGGCTGGGTGAAGGTTTAGAATACGAGACGTGATGGAAGGATTGGTGTGGCTGGGTGAAGGTTTAGAATACGAGACGTGATGAAAGGATTGGTGTGGCTGGGTGAAGGTTTAGAATACGAGACGCGATGAAAGGATTGGTGTGGCTGGGTGAAGGTTTAGAATACGAGACGCGATGGAAGGATTGGTGTGGCTGGGTGAAGGTTTAGAATACGAGACGTGATGGAAGGATTGGTGTGGCTGGGTGAAGGTTTAGAATACGAGACGCGATGAAAGGATTGGTGTGGCTGGGTGAAGGTTTAGAATACGAGACGTGATGGAAGGTTTGGTGTGGCTGGGTGAAGGTTTAGAATACGAGACGTGATGGAAGGATTGGTGTGGCTGGGTGAAGGTTTAGAATACGAGACGTGATGGAAGGATTGGTGTGGCTGGGTGAAGGTTTAGAATACCAGACGTGATGAAAGGATTGGTGTGGCTGGGTGAAGGTTTAGAATACGAGACGTGATGAAAGGATTGGTGTGGCTGGGTGAAGGTTTAGAATACGAGACGTGATGGAAGGATTGGTGTGGCTGGGTGAAGGTTTAGAATACGAGACGTGATGAAAGGATTGGTGTGGCTGGGTGAAGGTTTAGAATACGAGACGTGATGAAAGGATTGGTGTGGCTGGGTGAAGGTTTAGAATACGAGACGTGATGGAAGGATTGGTGTGGCTGGGTGAAGGTTTAGAATACGAGACGCGATGGAAGGATTGGTGTGGCTGGGTGAAGGTTTAGAATACGAGACGTGATGGAAGGATTGGTGTGGCTGGGTGAAGGTTTAGAATACGAGACGTGATGGAAGGATTGGTGTGGCTGGGTGAAGGTTTAGAATACGAGACGTGATGGAAGGATTGGTGTGGCTGGGTGAAGGTTTAGAATACGAGACGTGATGGAAGGATTGGTGTGGCTGGGTGAAGGTTTAGAATACGAGACGTGATGGAAGGATTGGTGTGGCTGGGTGAAGGTTTAGAATACGAGACGTGATGGAAGGATTGGTGTGGCTGGGTGAAGGTTTAGAATACGAGACGTGATGGAAGGATTGGTGTGGCTGGGTGAAGGTTTAGAATACGTGAGTATTGACAGACTTTAATCTGACCCTGTGGCTTTGAGAGAGGAAAGAAGGACGTTTGGGGGAATAGGCCTTTAAAAAGTGTCCGTTCTGTCCCTATAAAATGTGGACTGAATCCAGACGTTGGGGGGAAAAAACGATTTTTCAACAATATAAAACAAATGTATTGAATTTGGGAATCAAGTAAATGTATTGAAAATAAATGCAGGGTACGTAGGAGTCTTACCACTTAACGTGATTGGTCTGAGTGGCCAGGGGAGGGGCTTGGTGTGAGTGGCCAGGGGAGGGGCTTGGTCTGAGTGGCCAGGGGAGGGGCTTGGTGTGAGTGGCCAGGGGGAGTGAGTGGCCAGGGGAGGGGCTTGGTGTGAGTGGCCAGGGGAGGGGCTTGGTGTGAGTGGCCAGGGGGAGGGGCTTGGTGTGAGCGGCCAGGGGGAGGGGCTTGGTGTGAGCGGCCAGGGGGAGGGGCTTGGTGTGAGTGGCCAGGGGGAGGGGCTTGGTGTGGGCGGCCAGGGGGAGGGGCTTGGTGTGAGTGGCCAGGGGAGGTATAAATGCAGGGTACGTAGGAGTCTTACCACTTAACGTAGCCGTTAGCGATGATGCTAACGAAAAGTCTTCTGGTAGATTAAAAGTTCCCCCCCCAAAAAAACTTCTCAATTAAATGTTAAGTACGAAGTAGCCAATGTTCACCTGGCAGAATGACCTCGTGAATATTGTCTTCGATACAGAGGGTTTTCTGTTCACACACCTCCTGTTGGTGGAGAGCACATTATACACCCATTGTCATCGATACAGAGGGTTTTCTGTTCAGACACCTCCTGTTGGTGGAGAGCACATTATACACCTATTGTCATCGATACAGAGGGTTTTCTGTTCAGACACCTCCTGTTGGTGGAGAGCACATTATACACCTATTGTCATCGATACAGACCTCCTGGGTTTTCTGTTCGATACAGACACACCTCCTGTTGGTGGAGAGCACATTATACACCTATTGTCATCGATACAGAGGGTTTTCTGTTCACACACCTCCTACACCTATTGTCATCGATACAGAGGGTTTTCTGTTGGTGGAGAGCACATTATACACCTATTGTCATCGATACAGAGGGTTTTCTGTTCACACACCTCCTGTTGGTGGAGAGCACATTATACACCTATTGTCATCGATACAGAGGGTTTTCTGTTCACACACCTCCTGTTGGTGGAGAGCACATTATACACCTATTGTCATCGATACAGAGGGTTTTCTGTTCACACACCTCCTGTTGGTGGAGAGCACATTATACACCTATTGTCATCGATACAGAGGGTTTTCTGTTCACACACCTCCTGTTGGTGGAGAGCACATTATACACCTATTGTCATCGATACAGAGGGTTTTCTTTTCTGTTGGTGGAGAGCACATTATACACCTATTGTCATGATACAGAGGGTTTTCTGTTCACACACCTCCTGTTGGTGGAGAGCACATTATACACCTATTGTCATCGATACAGAGGGTTTTCTGTTCACACACCTCCTGTTGGTGGAGAGCACATTATACACCTATTGTCATCGATACAGAGGGTTTTCTGTTCACACACCTCCTGTTGGTGGAGAGCACATTATACACCTATTGTCATCGATACAGAGGGTTTTCTGTTCACACACCTCCTGTTGGTGGAGAGCACATTATACACTTTTATTATTAACTAACTTTTATTTCCGGCAATTCTATGTTTTTTTTACCATCGAGGGTAGATATTATTTTTGTTGCCATTTTAAAAGCTCTCTTCCTGTGATTCTACATATTTCGCAGTGTGTGTGTTCATGTGATATTTCAGAGACTCCCAACATCACAACTAAATCAGATGTTTTAGAGAAACAAGCTATAAAACACGTTGGCTGCCCTGGGCTCGTTGCCCCTGGGCTCGTTGCCCCTGGGCTCGTTGCCCTGGGCCTTTCTGACAGGTCTGTTATTCCCCATGGTTCCCTGGTCTGTTATTCCCCATGGTTCCCTGGTCTGTTATTCCCCATGGCTCCCTGGTCTGTTATTCCCCATGGCTCCCTGGTCTGTTATTCCCCATGGCTCCCTGGTCTGTTATTCCCCATGGCTCCCTGGTCTGTTATTCCCCATGGCTCCCTGGTCTGTTATTCCCCATGGCTCCCTGGTCTGTTATTCCCCATGGCTCCCTGGTCTGTTATTCCCCATGGCTCCCTGGTCTGTTATTCCCCATGGCTCCCTGGTCTGTTATTCCCCATGGATCCCTGGTCTGTTATTCCCCATGGCTCCCTGGTCTGTTATTCCACATGGCTCCCTGGTCTGTTATTCCCCATGGCTCCCTGGTCTGTTATTCCACATGGCTCCCTGGTCTGTTATTCCCCATGGCTCCCTGGTCTGTTATTCCCCATGGCTCCCTGGTCTGTTATTCCACATGGCTCCCTGGTCTGTTATTCCCCATGGCTCCCTGGTCTGTTATTCCCCATGGCTCCCCATGGTTCCCTGGTCTGTTATTCCCCATGGTTCCCTGGTCTGTTATTCCCCATGGCTCCCTGGTCTGTTATTCCCCATGGCTCCCTGGTCTGTTGGTTCCCCTGTTATTCCACATGGTTCCCTGGTCTGTTATTCCCCATGGCTCCCTGGTCTGTTATTCCCCATGGCTCCCTGGTCTGTTATTCCCATGGCTCCCTGGTCTGTTATTCCCCATGGCTCCCTGGTCTGTTATTCCCCATGGCTCCCTGGTCTGTTATTCCCCATGGCTCCCTGGGTTCCCATGGCTCCCTGTTATTCCCCATGGCTCCCTGGTCTGTTATTCCCCATGGCTCCCTGGTCTGTTATTCCCCATGGCTCCCTGGTCTGTTATTCCCCATGGCTCCCTGGTCTGTTATTCCCCATGGCTCCCTGGTCTGTTATTCCCCATGGCTCCCTGGTCTGTTATTCCCCATGGCTCCCTGGTCTGTTATTCCCCATGGCTCCCTGGTCTGTTATTCCCCATGGTTCCCTGGTCTGTTAATCCCCATGGTTCCCCATGGCTCCCTGGTCTGTTATTCCCCATGGCTCCCTGGTCTGTTATTCCCCATGGCTCCCTGGTCTGTTATTCCCCATGGCTCCCTGGTCTGTTATTCCCCATGGCTCCCTGGTCTGTTATTCCCCATGGCTCCCTGGTCTGTTATTCCCCATGGCTCCCTGGTCTGTTATTCCCCATGGTTCCCTGGTCTGTTATTCCCCATGGCTCCCTGGTCTGTTATTCCCCATGGCTCCCTGGTCTGTTATTCCCCATGGCTCCCTGGTCTGTTATTCCCCATGGCTCCCTGGTCTGTTATTCCCCATGGCTCCCTGGTCTGTTATTCCCCATGGTTCCCTGGTCTGTTAATCCCCATGGTTCCCCATGGCTCCCTGGTCTGTTATTCCCCATGGTTCCCCATGGCTCCCTGGTCTGTTATTCCCCATGGTTCCCTGGTCTGTTAATCCCCATGGTTCCATGGCTCTGGTCTGTTATTCCCCATGGCCCCTGGTCTGTTATTCCCCCTGGTCTGTTATTCCCCATGGCTCCCTGGTCTGTTAATCCCCATGGTTCCCCATGGCTCCCTGGTCTGTTATTCCCCATGGCTCCCTGGTCTGTTATTCCCCATGGTTCCCCATGGCTCCCTGGTCTGTTATTCCCCATGGTTCCCCATGGCTCCCTGGTCTGTTATTCCCCATGGTTCCCTGGTCTGTTATTCCCCATGGTTCCCCATGGTTCCCTGGTCTGTTATTTCCCATGGTTCCACATGGTTCCCTGGTCTGTTATTCCCCATGGTTCCCACATGGTCTGTTATTCCCCCTCCCTGGTCTGTTATTCCCCATGGTTCCACATGGTTCCCTGGTCGGTTATTTCCCATGGTTCCACATGGTTCCCTGGTCTGTTATTTCCCATGGTTCCACATGGTTCCCTGGTCTGTTATTTCCCATGGTTCCACATGGTTTCCTGGTCTGTTATTCCCCATGGTTCCACATGGTTCCCTGGTCTGTTATTCCCCATGGTTCCACATGGCTCCCTGGTCTGTTATTCCCCATGGTTCCCTCATCTGTTATTCCCCATGGTTCCACATGGTTCCCTCGTCTGTTATTTCCCATGGTTCCACATGGTTCCCTGGTCTGTTATTTCCCATGGTTCCCTGGTCTGTTATTTCCACATGGTTCCCTCGTCTGCTATTTCCCATGGTTCCACATGGTTCCCTGGTCTGTTATTTCCCATGGTTCCACATGGTTCCCTGGTCTGTTATTTCCCATGGTTCCCTGGTCTGTTATTTCCCATGGTCCCACATGGCTCCCTGGTATTAATAACCAATAGGGTTCCTCAACCTCTCCTCTGTTCCAGCAGTGTGAGATTGTCTGTTGGTCTCGACCTGCTTCTGCTCTTATCAATGTGATTTATGAAGAACTCTTGTGACCTGTTGTTTTTCAGCTTGTTACTCTTGTTTTATTCACACTGTTGTCCTTTTTGATCTTCCACTTATCTTCCGCGTCTCCGGTGTGTTCTCTCTAGAACAACAGAGCGCTAAGGCCTCTATATTTATGTTTATTCCACTTATCTTCCGCGTCTCCGGTGTGTTCTCTCTAGAACAACAGAGCGCTAAGGCCTCTATATTCATGTTTATTCCACTTATCTTCCGCGTCTCCGGTGTGTTCTCTCTAGAACAACAGAGCGCTAAGGCCTCTATATTCATGTTTATTCCACTTATCTTCCGCGTCTCCGGTGTGTTCTCTCTAGAACAACAGAGCGCTAAGGCCTCTATGTTTATTCCACTTATCTTCCGCGTCTCCGGTGTGTTCTCTCTAGAACAACAGAGCGCTAAGGCCTCTATGTTTATTCCACTTATCTTCCGCGTCTCCGGTGTGTTCTCTCTAGAACAACAGAGCGCTAAGGCCTCTATATTCATGTTTATTCCACTTATCTTCCGCGTCTCCGGTGTGTTCTCTCTAGAACAACAGAGCGCTAAGGCCTCTATGTTTATTCCACTTATTTCCGCGTCTCCGGTGTGTTCTCTCTAGAACAACAGAGCGCTAAGGCCTCTATGTTTATTCCACTTATCTTCCGCGTCTCCGGTGTGTTCTCTCTAGAACAACAGAGCGCTAAGGCCTCTATGTTTATTCCACTTATCTTCCGCGTCTCCGGTGTGTTCTCTCTAGAACAGAGCGCTAAGGCCTCTATGTTTATTCCACTTATCTTCCGCGTCTCCGGTGTGTTCTCTCTAGAACAGAGCGCTAAGGCCTCTATGTTTATTCCACTTATCTTCCGCGTCTCCGGTGTGTTCTTCTAAACAGAGCGCTAAGGCCTCTATATTCATGTTTATTCCACTTATCTTCCGCGTCTCCGGTGTGTTCTCTCTAGAACAGAGCGCTAAGGCCTCTATGTTTATTCCACTTATCTTCCGCGTCTCCGGTGTGTTCTCTCTAGAACAGAGCGCTAAGGCCTCTATATTCATGTTTATTCCACTTATCTTCCGCGTCTCCGGTGTGTTCTCTCTAGAACAGAGCGCTAAGGCCTCATCCCTCCATGGTGTCTATTTTTATATTTATATTTATTTCACTTTTATTTAACCAAGGAAGGCTAGTTGAGAACACCTTTATTTAACCAAGGAAGGCTAGTTGAGAACACCTTTATTTAACCAAGGAAGGCTAGTTGAGAACACCTTTATTTAACCAAGGAAGGCTAGTTGAGAACACCTTTATTTAACCAGGTAGGCTAGTTGAGAACACTTTTATATAACCAAGGAAGGCTAGTTGAGAACACCTTTATTTAACCAAGGAAGGCTAGTTGAGAACACTTTTATATAACCAAGGAAGGCTAGTTGAGAACACCTTTATTTAACCAAGGAAGGCTAGTTGAGAACACCTTTATTTAACCAAGGAAGGCTAGTTGAGAACACTTTTATATAACCAAGGAAGGCTAGTTGAGAACACCTTTATTTAACCAAGGAAGGCTAGTTGAGAACACCTTTATTTAACCAAGGAAGGCTAGTTGAGAACACCTTTATTTAACCAAGGAAGGCTAGTTGAGAACACCTTTATTTAACCAGGTAGGCTAGTTGAGAACACCTTTATTTAACCAAGGAAGGCTAGTTGAGAACACCTTTATTTAACCAAGGAAGGCTAGTTGAGAACACCTTTATTTAACCAAGGAAGGCTAGTTGAGAACACCTTTATTTAACCAAGGAAGGCTAGTTGAGAACACCTTTATTTAACCAGGTAGGCTAGTTGAGAACACCTTTATTTAACCAAGGAAGGCTAGTTGAGAACACTTTTATTTAACCAAGGAAGGCTAGTTGAGAACACCTTTATTTAACCAGGTAGGCTAGTTGAGAACACCTTTATATAACCAAGGAAGGCTAGTTGAGAACACCTTTATTTAACCAAGGAAGGCTAGTTGAGAACACCTTTATATAACCAAGGAAGGCTAGTTGAGAACACCTTTATTTAACCAAGGAAGGCTAGTTGAGAACACTTTTATATAACCAAGGAAGGCTAGTTGAGAACACTTTTATTTAACCAGGTAGGCTAGTTGAGAACACCTTTATTTAACCAAGGAAGGCTAGTTGAGAACACCTTTATTTAACCAAGGAAGGCTAGTTGAGAACACCTTTATATAACCAAGGAAGGCTAGTTGAGAACAAGTTCTCATTTCGAGTGACCTGGCCAAGAATAAAGCAGAGCAGTGACACACAACAAACATCAACACAGAGTTTCACATGGAGTAAACAAACATACAGTCAATAACACAGTAGACATAAAGTCTATATACAGTGAGTGGAAATGAGGTGAGATTAAGGAGGTGAGGCAATAAATAGGCCGTAGAGGTGAAGTAATTATAATATAGCAATTAAACACTGGAGTGATGAATGTGCAAGTAGAGATACTGGGGTGCAAAGGAGCAACACAATACAAGTAACACTATGGGGATGAGGTAGTTAGATGGGCTATTTAGAGATGGGCTATGTAGAGGCGGGGCTGTGTAGAGGCGGGGTTATGTACAGGTGCAGTGATCTGTGACCGCTGGTGCTTAAAGCTAGTGATGGAGATATGAGTCTCCAGCTTCAGTGATTTTTGCAGTTTGTTCTAGTCATTGGCAGCAGAGAACTGGATGGAGAGGCGGCCGAAGGAGGAATTGGCTTTGGGGGTGACCAGAGAGATATACCTGCTGGAGCGTGTGCTATGGCTGGGTGCTGCTATGGTGACCAGTGAGATACTGTATACCTGCTGGAGCGCGTGCTATGGCTGGGTGCTGCTATGGTGACCAGAGAGATATACCTGCTGGAGCGCGTGCTCCGGGTGGGTGTTGTTATGGTGACCAGTGAGATATACCTGCTTTAGCGCGTGCTACAGGTGGGTGTCCACACAGTCAGGATTATTCCCCGAGTCTAGTGGAGACTAATAATCCTCTATAGTGTCTGGCTTGGTCAGTTTCTGACAAATACTTTGTCTTGCCCTTTTCTGAAATTATCTCTCTCCCCCTCTCTCCCACCCCTCTCTCCCCCCCTCTCTCTCCCCCCTCTCTCTCCCACCCTCTCTCTCCCACCCCCTCTCTCCCCCCTCTCTCTCCCACCCTCTCTCTCTCCCCCTCTCTCTCTCCCCCTCTCTCTCCCCCTCTCTCTCCCCCCCTCTCTCTCTCCCCCTCTCTCTCTCCCCCTCTCTCTCCCCCCTCTCTCTCCCCCCTCTCTCTCCCACCCTCTCTCCCACCCTCTCTCCCACCCTCTCTCTCTCCCCCTCTCTCTCCACCCTCTCTCTCTCCCCCTCTCTCTCTCCCCTCTCTCTCTCCCACCCTCCCTCTCTCCCACCCTCTCTCTCCCACCCTCTCTCTCCCACCCTCTCTCTCCCACCCTCTCTCTCCCTCCCCCTCTCTCTCACCCTCTCTCTCTCACCTCTCTCTCTCTCACCCTCTCTCTCTCACCCCCTCTCTCTCCCACCCCCTCTCTCTCCCACCCTCTCTCTCCCACCCTCTCTCTCACCCTCTCTCTCCCACCCTCTCTCCCACCCTCTCTCCCACCCCCTCTCTCCCACCCTCTCTCCCACCCTCTCTCCCTCCCCCTCTCTCCCACCCTCTCTCCCACCCCTCTCTCCCACCCCTCCCACCCTCTCTCCCACCCTCTCTCCCACCCTCTCTCCCACCCTCTCTCTCTCCCACCCTCTCTCTCTCCCACCCTCTCTCTCTCCCACCTCTCTCTCCCACCCTCTCTCTCTCCCACCCTCTCCTCTCTCTCTCCCACCCTCTCTCTCTCCCACCCTCTCTCTCTCCCACCCTCTCTCTCACCCTCCCTATCTCTCACCCTCCCTATCTCTCCCTCTACAGGTGGTCCTGAAGATGATCAAGCATTACCAGGAGGAGGGTCAGGGCAGTGAGGTGGTTCAGGGTGTACTACTGGGCCTGGTAGTGGAGGACAGGTTAGAGATCACCAACTGTTTCCCCTTCCCTCAACACACCGAGGACGACGCCGACTTTGATGAAGGTACGTGAGAACACTGGGTTTGTGCTTCGAATTGGAAAAACCTACTGCTATTCTTTGTGTGTGTGTGTGTGTGTGTGTGTGTGTGTGTCCCTTCAGTGTGTGTGTGTGTGTGTCCCTTCCGTGTGTGTGTGTGTGTGTCCCTTCAGTGTGTGTGTGTGTGTGTCCCTTCAGTGTGTGTGTGTGTCCCTTCAGTGTGTGTGTGTGTCCCTTCAGTGTGTGTGTGTGTGTGTCCTTCAGTGTGTGTGTGTGCTCAGAATGTTCAGTGTTTCTCATTATGTCTCCCGTGTGTCAGTCAGTACCTCATCAGAGATCATTCCTCTGACCGGAGCCTCTGCTATTTTCCGTATCAGACCCTGTTTCTCCGGGCAGCTCGTTGGCCCTCAGTCCAACTGACTGACAGACAGTCTGTCCCGAGGAAGGGAAAGGTCTCTCCGATCATGTCCCTCATTTCTCTCACTAACAAGCTACGGTACTGAATTCTGGGTAATAACCCGAGCGAGCATGAGAGGTTGCTAAAAAGGTCGTTAGTATCAGAGGTCTGGGTGTATGTTAGTGAGCAATTTAGAGGTCTGTTTGTAGTAGTGAATGGAGAACAGTAACTCTGAGATATCTAGTAGGTCTGTCTGTAGTAGTGAATGGAGAACAGTGACTGAGATATCTAGTAGGTCTGTCTGTAGTAGTGAATGGAGAACAGTAACTGAGATATCTTGTAGGTCTGTAGTAGTGAATGGAGAACAGTAACTCTGAGATATCTAGTAGGTCTGTAGTAGTGAATGGAGAACAGTGACTGAGATATCTAGTAGGTCTGTAGTAGTGAATGGAGAACAGTGACTGAGATATCTAGTAGGTCTGTAGTAGTGAATGGAGAACAGTGACTGAGATATCTAGTAGGTCTGTAGTAGTGAATGGAGAACAGTGACTGAGATATCTAGTAGGTCTGTAGTAGTGAATGGAGAACAGTAACTGAGATCTAGTAGGTCTGTAGTAGTGAATGGAGAACAGTGACTGAGATATCTAGTAGGTCTGTAGTAGTGAATGGAGAACAGTAACTGAGATCTAGTAGGTCTGTAGTAGTGAATGGAGAACAGTGACTGATATATCTAGTAGGTCTGTAGTAGTGAATGGAGAACAGTAACTGAGATATCTAGTAGGTCTGTAGTAGTGAATGGAGAACAGTGACTGAGATATCTAGTAGGTCTGTAGTAGTGAATGGAGAACAGTGACTGAGATATCTAGTAGGTCTGTGTAGTGAATGGAGAACAGTAACTGAGATATCTAGTAGGTCTGTCTAGTAGTCTATTGAATGGAGAACAGTGACTGAGATATCTAGTAGGTCTGTCTGTAGTGAATGGAGAACGGTGACTGAGATATCTAGTAGGTCTGTAGTAGTGAATTGAGAACAGTAACTGAGATATCTAGTAGGTCTGTAGTAGTGAATGGAGAACAGTGACTGAGATATCTAGTAGGTCTGTGGTAGTGAATGGAGAACGGTGACTGAGATATCTAGTAGGTCTGTAGTAGTGAATGGAGAACAGTAACTGAGATATCTAGTAGGTCTGTCTGTAGTATTGAATGGAGAACAGTGACTGAGATATCTAGTAGGTCTGTAGTAGTGAATTGAGAACAGTAACTGAGATATCTAGTAGGTCTGTAGTAGTGAATGGAGAACAGTGACTGAGATATCTAGTAGGTCTGTGGTAGTGAATGGAGAACGGTGACTGAGATATCTAGTAGGTCTGTAGTAGTGAATGGAGAACAGTAACTGAGATATCTAGTAGGTCTGTCTGTAGTATTGAATGGAGAACAGTGACTGAGATATCTAGTAGGTCTGTCTGTAGTAGTGAATGGAGAACAGTAACTGAGATATCTAGTAGGTCTGTAGTAGTGAATGGAGAACAGTAACTGAGATATCTAGTAGGTCTGTCTGTAGTAGTGAATGGAGAACAGTAACTGAGATATGTAGTAGGTCTGTAGTAGTGAATGGAGAACAGTAACTGAGATATCTAGTAGGTCTGTCTGTAGTAGTGAATGGAGAACAGTAACTGAGATATCTAGTAGGTCTGTAGTAGTGAATGGAGAACAGTAACTGAGATATCTAGTAGGTCTGTCTGTAGTAGTGAATGGAGAACAGTAACTGAGATATCTAGTAGGTCTGTCTGTAGTAGTGAATGGAGAACAGTAACTGAGATATGTAGTAGGTCTGTAGTAGTGAATGGAGAACAGTAACTGAGATATCTAGTAGGTTTGTAGTAGTGAATGGAGAACAGTAACTGAGATATGTAGTAGGTCTGTAGTAGTGAATGGAGAACAGTAACTGAGATATCTCCTCACAGCTGATTGGTCAGTCATGTGTTCTAAGAAGCCCAGTCTCTGCACGACACTGACCCATGACCCCAACATATAGTGGTGCCCTGTAGTGTACAAAACCAATTTAAACGAACAGACAGCAGAGAAACAGGCTAAAGTGGTATGGGGCAGTAGAGGCGCTTGAAGATTTGTTTGTTTGTAGCCTTGGGTCTGGGAAAAATTAGACTTTAAAAATAAATAAATTATAAACTCATTTAATGCAATTCTATGTAATTATACACGACTGGAGAATTAACAGATTTTTAAAATTGTTATACTCAAATGATTGGCTGCTTTGACACTGACATGGAGAATGGGGCAGTAGATATACTCAACTTATACTCTAATGATTGGCTGCTTTGACACTGACAAATGGATAATGGGGCAGTAGATATACTCAACTTATACTCAAATGATTGGCTGCTTTGACACTGACAAATGGAGAATGGGGCAGTAGATATACTCAACTTATACTCAAATGATTGGCTGCTTTGACACTGACAAATGGAGAATGGGGCAGTAGATATACTCAACTTATACTCTAATGATTGGCTGCTTTGACACTGACAAATGGAGAATGTGAGATCATTAAACGACCTGGTCTTGAATCCATCAACAGTCGAGGTCGAGGTGTGTGGAAGAGAGACACATGGTACAATATGAGGAAGTTATAGTCCTAAACAAGCTTGCCTAGTTTCACCCACTCACCCAATGACGTGCAGCTCCCTCACAGGCCATGGCCAATGGGCTCGTGCCTAAAGCCCGTCTCTAGTTTGGTAAACAACACTGTTCGAGTCGATAGGTCTATTTGGAAGTTTAATAAAATATTTTTTTTGTAGACTACATACAGTCTTTATCTCAGCAGCTCTCCAAACTGTGCTGTCCCGTGATTTGTATTTGAAATAATGCGAAAGGCCTGTTTGTTTGTTTGTTTGTTTGTTTGTTTGTTGCTGCAATGCTGTTCACTGTCAGATATGTTAAGCGTTACAGACTGTAGGCGATGCCTTGTGATTGGACGATACACAATCCACAGCTAGGCTATTAAAAAAAATAAACAAGCTATCGATCCTCCGTGGCTAAATTATAGACCTACTCCTAGTGTAGTATTCTGAATTATTTCATTTATTTCTGAACAGACAGCAGTGATTTCTGTGACTTTGGCCAAATGTATTTCAGTTTTTCAGGGTTGTGTTAGCTCCACCGGGACCCTTCTCATGGCTGTGCCTCTATCAGGAAGTAAATGATGAAGGACCCTTCCTTCTCATGGCTGTGACTCTATCAGGAAGTAAATGATGAAGGTCCCTTCTCATGGCTGTGACTCTATCAGGAAGTAAATGATGAAGGACCCTCCCTTGTCATGGCTGTGACTCTATCAGGAAGTAAATGATGAAGGTCCCTTCCTTCCCATGGCTGTGACTCTATCAGGAAGTAAATGATGAAGGTCCCTTCTCATGGCTGTGACACTATCAGGAAGTAAATGATGAAGAACCCTTCCCATGGCTGTGACTCTATCAGGAAGTAAATGATGAAGGTCCCTTCCTTCTCATGGCTGTGACTCTATCAGGAAGTAAATGATGAAGGTCCCTTCCTTCTCATGGCTGTGACTCTATCAGGAAGTAAATGATGAAGGTCCCTTCCTTCTCATGGCTGTGACTCTATCAGGAAGTAAATGAAGAAGGTCCCTTCTCATGGCTGTGACTCTATCCGGAAGTAAATGATGAAGAACCCTTCCCATGGCTATGACTCTATCAGGAAGTAAATGATGAAGGACCCTTCCTGCCCATGGCTGTGACTATCAGGAAATAAATGCTGAAGGACCCTTCCTTCCCATGGCTGTGACTCTATCAGGAAGTAAATGATGAAGGACCCTTCCTTCCCATGGCTATGACTCTATCAGGAAGTAAATGATGAAGGACCCTTCCTTCCCATGGCTATGACTCTATCAGGAAGTAAATGATGAAGGACCCTTCCTTCCCATGGCTATGACTCTATCAGGAAGTAAATGATGAAGGACCCTTCCTGCCCATGGCTGTGACTCTATCAGGAAATAAATGCTGAAGGACCCTTCCTTCCCATGGCTATGACTCTATCAGGAAGTAAATGATGAAGGACCCTTCCTTCCCATGGCTGACTCTATCAGGAAGTAAATGATGAAGTTCCCTTCTCATGGCTGTGACTCTATCAGGAAGTAAATGATGAAGAACCCTTCCCATGGCTGTGACTATCAGGAAGTAAATGATGAAGGTCCCTTCCTTCCCATGGCTGTGATTCTATCAGGAAATAAATGAAGGACCCTTCCTTCCCATGGCTGTGACTCTATCAGGAAGTAAATGATGAAGGACCCTCCCTTCCCATGGCTGTGACTCTATCAGGAAGTAAATGATGAAGGTCCCTTCCTTCTCATGGCTGTGACTCTATCAGGAAGTAAATGATGAAGGACCCTTCCCATGGCTCTGACTCTATCAGGAAGTAAATGATGAAGGACCCTTCCTTCCCATGGCTGTGACTCTATCAGGAAGTAAATGATGAAGGACCCTTCCTTCCCATGGCTGTGACTCTATCAGGAAGTAAATGATGAAGGACCCTTCCTTCCCATGGCTGTGACTCTATCAGGAAGTAAATGATGAAGGACCCTTCCCATGGCTGTGACTCTATCAGGAAGTAAATGATGAAGGACCCTTCCTTCCCATGGCTGTGACTCTATCAGGAAGTAAATGATGAAGGACCCTTCCTTCTCATGGCTGTGACTCTATCAGGAAGTAAATGATGAAGGACCCTTCCTTCCCATGGCTGTGACTCTATCAGGAAGTAAATGATGAAGGTCCCTTCTCATGGCTGTGACTCTATCAGGAAGTAAACGATGAAGGTCCCTTCTCATGGCTGTGACTCTATCAGGAAGTAAAGGATGAAGGTCCCTTCCTTCTCATGGCTGTGACTCTATCAGGAAGTAAATGATGAAGGACCCTTCCTTCCCATGTCTGTGACTCTATCAGGAAATAAATGAAGTTCAACTCTAGAGAGATGAGAGGTGCAGGCTCGTATCTATCAGAGCTGAGCGAGGGAGGAGAGAGATCATTGAAATATCATCTGGTTATGTGAGAGATGTACTTCTCTCTCTCTCTCTCACCACAGCAATGGCCACGAGTTGGTCTACAGGCTACAACGTTGCGCACATCATGAACCCGAGCCGGCCCAACCCGACTCAATCATTTGTTGTTCCTTCGACCATGAGACACTTATTAGGTTCAGTCGGGTCAATGCAGCGTATGTAACAATGTGTTCAGTCTCTGCATGGTCAACGCAGCACATTGAGACACCTGTCAGTCTGCATGGTCAACGCAGCACATTGAGACACCTGTCAGTCTGCATGGCACATTGAGACAAGTCTGCATGGTCAACGCAGCACATTGAGACACCTGTCAGTCTGCATGGTCAACGCAGCACATTGAGACACCTGTCAGTCTGCATGGTCAACGCAGCACATTGAGACACCTGTCAGTCTGCATGGTCAACGCAGCACATTGAGACACCTGTCAGTCTGCATGGTCAACGCAGCACATTGAGACACCTGTCAGTCTGCATGGTCAACGCAGCACATTGAGACACCTGTCAGTCTGCATGGTCAACGCATCAACGCAGCACATTGAGACACCTGTCAGTCTGCATGGTCAACGCAGCACATTGAGACACCTGTCAGTCTGCATGGTCAAAGCAGCACATTGAGACACCTGTCAGTCTGCATGGTCAACGCAGCACATTGAGACACCTGTCAGTCTGCATGGTCAACGCAGCACATTGAGACACCTGTCAGTCTGCATGGTCAACGCAGCACATTGAGACACCTGTCAGTCTGCATGGTCAACGCAGCACATTGAGACACCTGTCAACCTGTCAGTCTGCATGGTCAACGCAGCACATTGAGACACCTGTCAGCAGCACATTGAGACACCTGTCAGTCTGCATGGTCAACGCAGCACATTGAGACACCTGTCAGTCTGCATGGTCAACGCAGCACATTGAGACACCTGTCAGTCTGCATGGTCAACGCAGCACATTGAGACACCTGTCAGTCTGCATGGTCAACGCAGCACATTGAGACACCTGTCAGTCTGCATGGTCAACGCAGCACATTGAGACACCTGTCAGTCTGCATGGTCAACGCAGCACATTGAGACACCTGTCAGTCTGCATGGTCAACGCAGCACATTGAGACACCTGTCAGTCTGCATGGTCAACGCAGCACATTGAGACACCTGTCAGTCTGCATGGTCAATGCAGCACATTGAGACACCTGTCAGTCTGCATGGTCAACGCAGCACATTGAGACACCTGTCAGTCTGCATGGTCAACGCAGCACATTGAGACACCTGTCAGTCTGCATGGTCAACGCAGCACATTGAGACACCTGTCAGTCTGCATGGTCAACGCAGCACATTGAGACACCTGTCAGTCTGCATGGTCAACGCAGCACATAAGTTCAGTCGGGTCAATGCAGCACATTGAGACACCTGTCAGTCTGCATGGTCAACGCAGCACATTGAGACACCTGTCAGTCTGCATGGTCAACGCAGCACTTAAGTTCAGTCGGGTCAATGCAGCACATTGAGACACCTGTCAGTCTGCATGGTCAACGCAGCACTTAAGTTCAGTCGGGTCAACGCAGCACTTAAGTTCAGTCGGGTCAATGCAGCGCATTGAGACACCTGTCAGTCTGCATGGTCAACGCAGCACTTAAGTTCAGTCGGGTCAACGCAGCACATTGAGACACCTGTCAGTCTGCATGGTCAATGCAGCTCCGCCCTGCCCCGCCCCGCCCTGCCCCGCCCCCATCCCGCCCTGCCCCGCTCCGCCCCGCCCCATCCCGCCCCGCTCCGCTCCGCCCCGCCCTGCCCCATCCCGCCCTTCCGCCCGCCCCGCTCCGCCCTGCCCCGCCCCATCCCGCAGCACATGTAACAATGTTGACGACAACGATGCTGTTTTCACTTTGCATCTTAATATCAATCCACTAGGTTTCTATAGTGACACTATTAGTTTGTGTTTCTTACATCTGTAAACATCTAGTTTGTCTTTTTCTTAGCAAGTTGGGACCTGAATCATGTTAGCCGCTAATGCTAGTTAGCTGGCTAGCTAATAAATGTACTGAGTGAGAGCAAACGTAGCTAGCTAATAAACGTACTGAGTCAGAGCAAACGTAGCTAGCTAATAAACGTACTGAGTCAGAGCAAACGTAGCTAGCTAATAAATGTACTGAGTCAGAGCAAACGTAGCTAGCTAATAAACGTACTGAGTCAGAGCAAACGTAGCTAGCTAATAAACGTACTGAGTCAGAGCAAACGTAGCTAGCTAATAAACGTACTGAGTCAGAGCAAACGTAGCTAGCTAATAAGCGAGGGCTGAGTCAGAGCAAACGTGCTAGCTAATAAACGTACTGAGTCAGAGCAAACGTAGCTAGCTAATAAATGTACTGAGTCAGAGCAAACGTAGCTAGCGAATAAATGTACTGAGTCAGAGCAAACGTAGCTAGCTAATAAATGTACTGAGTCAGAGCAAACGTAGCTAGCTATACAGCCTGATAATACCAGCTGGAGACCGGTCCTCAGAGACTACGTGAGGAGTGACTGGAATAAGACTGGGCTCAGATGGGTAGATGGAGACCGGTCCTCAGAGACAACCAGCAAGGAGAATCAGGGTTGCACATTCCTGCCAACTTTACCCAAATGTAAAGTAGAGGACATTCAGCAGCTCTTGAAGGACAATGGAAGTACATAAAAACACCGTCTTTATTGTTACAAGTAAACACGTTCATTTTGGCTTTCCTCCAAACTCCCCGTTTTTCCAAAAATCCCGATTGGAGGATATAGCGGCACTAGGGAGAGAGAGACTGGGTTATGGGGAGGGAGAGACTGGGTTTATGGGGAGGGAGAGACTGGGTTTATGGGGAGGGAGAGACTGGGTTTATGGGGAGGGAGAGACTGGGTTTATGGGGAGAAAGAGACTGGGTTATGGGGAGGGAGAGACTGGGTTTATGGGGAGGGAGAGACTGGGTTTATGGGGAGGGAGAGACTGGGTTTATGGGGAGGGGGTTTATGGGGAGGGAGAGACTGGGTTTATGGGGAGGGAGGAGGGCTGGGTTTATGGGGAGGGGAGACTGGGTTTATGGGGAGGGAGAGACTGGGTTTATGGGGAGGGGAGACTGGGTTTATGGGGAGGGAGACTGGGTTATGGGGAGGGAGAGAGACTGGGTTATGGGGAGGGAGAGAGAGACTGGGTTATGGGGAGGGAGAGAGAGACTGGGTTATGGGGAGGGAGAGACTGGGTTTATGGGGAGGGAGAGACTGGGTTTATGGGGAGGGAGAGACTGGGTTATGGGGAGGGAGAGACTGGGTTATGGGGAGGGAGAGACTGGGTTATGGGGAGGGAGAGACTGGGTTTATGGGGAGAGAGAGACTGGGTTATGGGGAGGGAGGAGAGACTGGGTTTATGGGGAGGGAGGACTGGGTTTATGGGGAGGGAGAGACTGGGTTTATGGGGAGGGGAGAGACTGGGTTTATGGGGAGGGAGAGACTGGGTTTATGGGGAGGGAGAGACTGGGTTTATGGGGAGGGAGAGACTGGGTTTATGGGGAGGGAGAGACTGGGTTTATGGGGAGGGAGAGACTGGGTTTATGGGGGGGGGAGACTGGGTTTATGGGGAGGGGAGACTGGGTTTATGGGGAGGAGGGACTGGGTTATGGGGAGGGAGAGAGACTGGGTTATGGGGAGGGAGAGAGAGACTGGGTTATGGGGGGGAGGAGAGACTGGGTTATGGGGAGGGAGAGACTGGGTTATGGGGAGGGAGAGACTGGGTTATGGGGAGGAGGGGAGACTGGGTTATGGGGAGGGAGGAGAGATGGGTTATGGGGAGGGAGAGGATGGGTTATGGGGAGGAGAGAGAGATGGGTTATGGGGAGGGAGAGAGAGACTGGGTTATGGGGAGGGAGATGGGCAGAGAGAGAGACTGGGTTATGGGGAGGGAGAGAGAGAATGGGTTATGGGGAGGGAGAGATGGGTTATGGGGAGGGAGAGAGAGATGGGTTATGGGGAGGGAGAGAGAGATGGGTTATGGGGAGGGAGAGAGACTGGGTTATGGGGAGGGAGTTATGGGGGAGAGAGACTGGGTTATGGGGAGGGAGAGAGAGATGGGTTATGGGGAGGGAGAGAGAGACTGGGTTATGGGGAGGAGAGAGAGATGGGTTATGGGGAGGAGAGAGAGACTGGGTTATGGGGAGGGAGATGGGCAGAGAGAGAGACTGGGTTATGGGGAGGAGAGAGAGAATGGGTTATGGGGAGGAGAGAGAGATGGGTTATGGGGAGGGAGAGAGAGATGGGTTATGGGGAGGGGAGAGAGATGGGTTATGGGGAGGGAGAGAGAGACTGGGTTATGGGGAGGAGAGAGAGACTGGGTTACGGGGGGGAGAGAGAGACTGGGTTACGGGGGAGGGAGAGAGAGAGACTGGGTTACGGGGAGGGAGAGAGAGACTGGGTTTGGGGAGGGAGAGAGAGACTGGGTTACGGGGAGGGGAGAGAGACTGGGTTACGGGGAGGGAGAGAGAGACTGGGTTACTGGGGAGGAGAGAGAGACTGGGTTACGGGGGGAGAGAGAGACTGGGTTACGGGGGAGGGAGAGAGAGACTGGGTTACGGGGAGGAGAGAGAGACTGGGTTACGGGGAGGGGAGAGAGACTGGGTTACGGGGAGGGAGAGAGAGACTGGGTTACGGGGAGGGAGAGAGAGACTGGGTTACGGGGAGGAGAGAGAGACTGGGTTACGGGGAGGGAGAGAGAGAGACTGGGTTATGGGGAGGGAGATGGGAGAGAGATGGGTTATGGGGAGGGAGAGAGAGACTGGGTTATGGGGAGGGAGAGAGACTGGGTTATGGGGAGGGAGATGGGAGAGAGATGGGTTATGGGGGAGGGAGAGAGAGACTGGGTTATGGGGAGGGAGAGAGAGACTGGGTTATGGGGAGGGAGAGAGAGACTGGGTTATGGGGGGGAGGAGAGAGAGACTGGGTTATGGGGAGGGAGAGAGAGACTGGGTTATGGGGAGGAGAGGAGAGACTGGGTTATGGGGGGAGGGAGATGGGGTAGAGAGGAGAGAGAGACTGGGTTAGGGGGGAGGGAGATGGGCAGAGAGAGATGGGTTATGGGGAGGGAGAGAGAGACTGGGTTATGGGGAGGGAGAGAGAGACTGGGTTATGGGGAGGGAGAGAGAGACTGGGTTATGGGGAGGGAGAGAGAGACTGGGTTATGGGGAGGAGAGAGAGACTGGGTTATGGGGAGGGAGAGAGACTGGGTTATGGGGAGGGAGAGAGAGACTGGGTTATGGGGAGGGAGAGAGACTGGGTTATGGGGAGGGAGAGATGGGTTATGGGGAGGGAGAGAGATGGGTTATGGGGAGGGAGAGAGACTGGGTTATGGGGAGGGAGAGAGAGACTGGGTTATGGGGAGGGATAGAGAGACTGGGTTATGGGAGGAGAGAGAGACTGGGTTATGGGGAGGGAGAGATGGGTTATGGGGAGGGAGAGATGGGTTATGGGGGAGGGAGAGATGGGTTATGGGAGGAGAGATGGGTTATGGGGAGGGAGAGAGAGACTGGGTTATGGGGAGGGAGAGATGGGTTATGGGGAGAGAGAGAGACTGGGTTATGGGGAGGGAGAGATGGGTTATGGGGAGGGAGAGAGACTGGGTTATGGGGAGGAGAGATGGGTTATGGGGAGGGAGATGGGGCAGAGAGAGAGACTGGGTTATGGGGAGGGGAGAGATGGGTTATGGGGAGGGGAGAGAGATGGGTTATGGGGAGGAGAGAGAGACTGGGTTATGGGGAGGGAGAGAGAGACTGGGTTATGGGGAGGGAGAGATGGGTTATGGGGAGGAGAGAGATGGGTTATGGGGAGGTAGAGAGAGACTGGGTTATGGGGAGGGAGAGATGGGTTATGGGGAGGAGAGAGAGACTGGGTTATGGGGAGGGAGAGAGAGACTGGGTTATGGGGAGGGAGAGAGAGACTGGGTTATGGGGAGGGAGAGAGACTGGGTTATGGGGAGGGAGAGAGAGACTGGGTTATGGGGGAGGAGAGAGAGACTGGGTTATGGGGAGGGAGGGTGAGATGGGTTATGGGGAGGGAGAGAGAGACTGGGTTATGGGGAGGGAGAGAGAGACTGGGTTATGGGGAGGGAGAGAGAGACTGGGTTATGGGGAGGAGAGAGAGACTGGGTTATGGGGAGGGGAGAGAGACTGGGTTATGGGGAGGAGAGAGAGACTGGGTTATGGGGAGGGAGAGAGAGACTGGGTTATGGGGAGGGAGAGAGACTGGGTTATGGGGAGGGAGAGAGAGACTGGGTTATGGGGAGGAGAGAGAGACTGGGTTATGGGGAGGGAGAGAGAGACTGGGTTATGGGGAGGAGAGAGAGACTGGGTTATGGGGAGGGAGAGAGAGAGACTGGGTTATGGGGAGGAGAGAGAGACTGGATTATGGGGAGGAGAGAGAGACTGGGTTATGGGGAGGGAGAGAGAGACTGGGTTATGGGGAGGGAGAGAGAGACTGGGTTATGGGGAGGGAGAGAGAGACTGGGTTATGGGGAGGGAGAGATGGGTTATGGGGAGGGAGAGAGAGACTGGGTTATGGGGAGGGAGAGAGAGACTGGGTTATGGGGAGGGAGAGAGAGACTGGGTTATGGGGGGGAGGGAGAGAGAGACTGGGTTATGGGGAGGGGAGAGAGAGACTGGGTTATGGGGAGGGAGAGAGAGACTGGGTTATGGGAGGGAGAGAGAGACTGGGTTATGGGGAGAGAGAGAGACTGGGTTATGGGGAGGGAGAGAGACTGGGTTATGGGGAGGAGAGAGAGACTGGGTTATGGGGAGGGAGAGAGAGACTGGGTTATGGGGAGGGAGAGAGACTGGGTTATGGGGGGAGGGAGAGAGAGACTGGGTTATGGGGAGAGAGAGAGACTGGGTTATGGGGAGGGAGAGAGAGACTGGGTTATGGGGAGGGAGAGAGAGACTGGGTTATGGGGAGGGAGAGAGAGACTGGGTTATGGGGAGGGAGAGAGAGACACTGGGTTATGGGGAGGGAGAGAGAGACTGGGTTATGGGGAGGAGAGAGAGACTGGGTTATGGGGAGGGAGAGAGAGACTGGGTTATGGGGAGGGAGAGGGAGAGACTGGGTTATGGGGAGGGAGAGACTGGGTTATGGGGAGGGAGAGACTGGATTATGGGGAGGGAGAGACTGGGTTATGGGGAGGGGGAGAGAGATGGGTTATGGGGAGGGAGAGACTGGGTTATGGGGAGGAGAGAGAGACTGGGTTATGGGGAGGGAGATGGGCAGAGAGAGACTGGGTTATGGGGAGGGAGAGAGAGACTGGGTTATGGGGAGGGAGAGACTGGGTTATGGGGAGGGAGATGGGGGCTCTGACTCTGATAAACAACCAAGTCACATGGAATTCTAAAGGACGTCTCCTGCAGTTGGAACCCAGCCAGGGAACCCAGTTCTACAGCGTTCCACCCAACCTACCCTCTCTAATCTCTACAGAGGTTTAATTAAGGAACGGAAATATTTCAACCAGATTTGAGTAAAGAGAGCGACGTGGGGGACTAAGAGAGGGGGAGACGGAAAGTGTGGGAGAAAGATAGAGACTGGGAGAGAGAGGAAAATGGTGAGATGGAGGGAACAGGCAGAGTGAAATGTCCTTTTGGCATTTGTTTTAATTAGCCAAATGAATGCACTTAAATGCCCAAATCTAGTTTATGGCACTGCAGTGAAGCCACCCCAAAACAAGGGCAGTATTTATTTGGGGGAGCAGTAATTATGGAGAGAAATACTTAACGGAGGAACCCTGCTCTTATGTCTGGGTGGAGGAGAGGGGCCCCGTCTCCTCTGTAGCCCTTAACACGGAGGGGCCCCGTCTCCTCTGTAGCCCTTAACACGGAGGGGCCCCGTCTCCTCTGTAGCCCTTAACACAGAGGGCCCCCCGTCTCCCCTGTTGGCCCTTAACACGGAGGGGCCCCGTCTCCTCTGTGGCCCTTAACACGGAGGGGCCCCGTCTCCTCTGTGGCCCTTAACACGGAGGGGCCCCGTCTCCTCTGTAGCCCTTAACACAGAGGGCCCCCCGTCTCCCCTGTGGCCCTTAACACGGAGGGGCCCCGTCTCCTCTGTGGCCCTTAACACGGAGCGTCCCCTTCTCCTCTGTAGCCCTTCTGTCTGTCCCCGGCTCCAACGGGCCGTCTCCTCTCTGTCCCCGGCTCCAAGGGCCGTCTCCTCTCTGTCCCCGGCTCCAACGGGCCGTCTCCTCTCTGTCCCCGGCTCCAATGGGCCGTCTCCTCTCTGTCCCCGGCTCCAACGGGCCGTCGTCTCCTCTCTGTCCCCGGCTCCTCTCTGTCCCCGTCTCCTCTCTGTCCCCGGCTCCAACAGGCCGTCGTCTCCTCTCTGTCCCCGGCTCCAACGGGCCGTCTCCTCTCTGTCCCCGGCTCCAACGGGCCGTCTCCTCTCTGTCCCCGGCTCCAACGGGCCGTCGTCTCCTCTCTGTCCCCGGCTCCAACGGGCCGTCGTCTCCTCTCTGTCCCCGGGTCCAACGGGCCGTCGTCTCCTCTCTGTCCCCGGCTCCTCTCTGTCCCCGGCTCCAACGGGCCGCCGTCTCCTCTCTGTCCCCGGCTCCAACGGGCCGTCGTCTCCTCTCTGTCCCCGGCTCCAACGGGCCGTCTCCTCTCTGTCCCCGGCTCCAACGGGCCGTCTCCTCTCTGTCCCCGGCTCCTCTCTTCCTTACTAATGCCAGGCCTTCAGCTTATTGGCAGGCAGAGGCAGTACTGAGAGTGTGTGTGTGTGTGCGCGCATTGGATTGCACAGCGTTTGTTACAATAGTTCTGTTTCACTGAAATGGCTGCATTGTAGGTCACAAGTCTGCATTATTCTATCTAGCCTCCACTATAGAGTAGACTCTACACCTCTACACCTCTATAATGTGAGGGTTCTATCTAGCCTCCACTATAGAGTAGACTCTACACCTCTACACCTCTATAATGTGAGGGTTCTATCTAGCCTCCACTATAGAGTAGACTCTACACCTCTATAATGTGAGGGTTCTATCTAGCCTCCACTATAGAGTAGACTCTACACCTCTACACCTCTATAATGTGAGGGTTCTATCTAGCCTCCACTATAGAGTAGACTCTACACCTCTACACCTCTATAATGTGAGGGTTCTATCTAGCCTCCACTATAGAGTAGACTCTACACCTCTACACCTCTATAATGTGAGGGTTCTATCTAGCCTCCACTATAGAGTAGACTCTACACCTCTACACCTCTATAATGTGAGGGTTCTATCTAGCCTCCACTATAGAGTAGACTCTACACCTCTACACCTCTATAATGTGAGGGTTCTATCTAGCCTCCACTATAGAGTAGACTCTACACCTCTACACCTCTATAATGTGAGGGTTCTATCTAGCCTCCACTATAGAGTAGACTCTACACCTCTATAATGTGAGGGTTCTATCTAGCCTCCACTATAGAGTAGACTCTACACCTCTATAATGTGAGGGTTCTATCTAGCCTCCACTATAGAGTAGACTCTACACCTCTACACCTCTATAATGTGAGGGTTCTATCTAGTCTCTACACCTCTATAATGTGAGGGTTCTATCTAGTCTCTACACCTCTATAATGTGAGGGTTCTATCTAGTCTCTACACCTCTATAATATGAGGGTTCTATCTAGTCTCTACACCTCTATAATGTGAGGGTTCTATCTAGTCTCTACACCTCTATAATGTGAGGGTTCTATCTAGTCTCTACACCTCTATAATGTGAGGGTTCTATCTAGTCTCTACACCTCTATAATGTGAGGGTTCTATCTAGTCTCTACACCTCTATAATGTGAGGGTTCTATCTAGTCTCTACACCTCTATAATGTGAGGGTTCTATCTAGCCTCTACAGTATAGTGTGAGGGCTCTATCTAGCCTCTACAGTATAATGTGAGGGTTCTATCTAGCCTCTACAGTATAGTGTGAGGGCTCTATCTAGCCTCTACAGTATAGTGTGAGGGTTCTATCTAGCCTCTACAGTATAGTGTGAGGGGGTTCTATCTAGCCTCTACAGTATAGTGTGAGGGGGTTCTATCTAGCCTCTACAGTATAGTGTGAGGGGGTTCTATCTAGCCTCTACAGTATAATGTGAGGGGGTTCTATCTAGCCTCTATAGTATAGTGTGAGGGGGTTCTATCTAGCCTCTACAGTATAATGTGAGGGGGTTCTATCTAGCCTCTATAGTATAGTGTGAGGGGGTTCTATCTAGCCTCTACAGTATAATGTGAGGGGGTTCTATCTAGCCTCTATAGTATAGTGTGAGGGGGTTCTATCTAGCCTCTACAGTATAGTGTGAGGGGGTTCTATCTAGCCTCTACAGTATAGTGTGAGGGGGTTCTATCTAGCCTCTACAGTATAATGTGAGGGGGTTCTATCTAGCCTCTACAGTATAGTGTGAGGGGGTTCTATCTAGCCTCTATAGTATAGTGTGAGGGGGTTCTATCTAGCCTCTACAGTATAGTGTGAGGGGGTTCTATCTAGCCTCTACAGTATAATGTGAGGGGGTTCTATCTAGCCTCTACAGTATAGTGTGAGGGGGTTCTATCTAGCCTCTATAGTATAGTGTGAGGGGGTTCTATCTAGCCTCTATAGTATAGTGTGAGGGGGTTCTATCTAGCCTCTACAGCAGGGGTGTCAAACTCATTTCGCATCGTGGGCCACATACGGCCTAGGGAGATGTCAAGTGGGCCGGACCATTAAAATTATACCATACTCTGCTACACTGCTCCACGAAATTGAAAATGTATGGAGTTGTATGAACAGTAGAATTCCATCACACAACTTTTGTTTTGAAGCTGCTGACTAACATTAAAGTGCACATTTTTTAAATCACCACAGTAAGGATTCATCTTCACAGAGCCTTATTCTTTCAATGCAAACAGTATCTAAGGCAGCATTTTAAAGGTGTTAGTCTAGTCTGGACTTGTATTTGTTCCTGAAACTTGGCATCTTTTGGCCTGTACAAGTGCATCAACACCAGGTGTCATGTCCTGACTAGCTGTCACTTTCAGAATGTCATTTAAGTGCTTGTTTGTGAGCCTTGAACTCATTTTTGTTTTATTGATATTCATCACTGAGAAAATTTGTTCACAAAGGTAGGTTGTCCCAAACATGCACAAAATTTTAGCAGCCAGGGCTGTTAATTTGGGGTACCCTGGTAGTAGATACTGATAAAATCTGTCCAGACCTACAGAGGCAAATTTGCCCTTCAAATCTGCATCACACTGCAAATCAATTATCTCTAGCTGAATTTCGACCGGCAGATCAGAAGCTTTAACTGTGAAAGGTGAGCGAAAAACTGAAAATTCTGTCTCAAGTTCACCAAATACCTGAAAACGTTTCTCTCCCGCAATAGTCCTGCAATTTTGTCTTTGTACCGTTTCATGTCCGCATCAGGTCTGGTCACACACACATCTCTCAGACAGGGGAAATGAGCAGGGTTGCCATTTGCCAGTTGCATCTCCCACAAAGTCAGCTTCAACTTAAATGCATGTATGTTGTCAGAAAACTGTGTGACAACTTTTTTGCGGCCTTGCAACATTTTGTTCAGATTGTTCAAGTGTTCAGTAATATCAACCAAGAATGCAAGGTCCCGTAGCCATTCCTGAGATTGTAATTCCAACACCGGTTTTCCTTTTTTCTCCATGAACTGTCCGATTTCCTCTCGTAGATCAAAGAAATGCCTCAGCACAGCGCCTCGGCTTAACCATCTCACTTCAGTGTGGTATGGCAGGCTGTGGGTAATGTTGCTGTCGCTGAGAAGTTTGTCAAACTGGCGATGGTTCAGACCTCTGGACCGGATGAAATTTACAGTGCGAACAACCACCTCCATGACGTGGTCCATTTTCAGCGACTTGCAACACAATGCCTCCTGGTGCAAAATACAGTGAAATGTCCAGAAACGATCTCCTCCATTAAGGGCTTGTACTTTGTCTTTGAACTTTGTCGCGACACCTGCTTTCTTTCCGACCATGGATGGCGCGCCGTCTGTAGCCAGGCTGACAGCGCGGGACCAGTCCACTCCAACTCTGTCCAATGCAGCAACGACAGAGCCGAAAATGTCCTCGGCTGTTGTGGTGTCCATCATTGGCACCAACTCAAGAAACTCTTCAGTAACAGTCAATGTCTCATCAACTCCTCGAATAAATATGGCCAGTTGCGTCTGTGATGTCAGTGCTCTCGTCAATTGCCACGGAAAATGCAATAAATGACTTGACTCTCTGTTTCAATTGACTGTCTAAATCTGCCGATAGTTCCGAAATCCTCTCTGCTATAGTATTCCTCGTCAGGCTAATATTGGCAAAAGCTTGTCGCTTCTCGGGACATACAAGTTCAGCCGCCTTCATCATGCATCGTTTAACAAAGTCACCGTCGAATACGGCTTCGATGCTAATGCTATTTCGCTAGCAATTAGGTAGCTGGCTTTTACCGCTGCTTCACTGACTTCTCGGCTCTGGATGAAAGTTGACTGCTGTTTCCTCAGACCCGCCAGCAATTCGTTAATCTTATCTCTTCTCAGTTGTCCTTGCAAGCCGTCATATTTTTCGCTGTGATGAGTCTCGTAGTGGCGTCGAATATTATATTCCTTCAATACCGAAACTTGTTGCAAACACACCAAGCACGAAGGTTTTCCGTGCATCTCTGTAAATAAATAGGGCGTGGTCCATTTTTCTTTGAAAATTCTACACTCCTTATCTACTTTTCTCCGTTTGGATAACGACATTTTGGCTAATGAGGGTGTAGCGGAGAGGTAGAGACCAAGGTATTAACAACGTCGTAACAAGCAGCAGATGGCGCATTGATACCGTCTGCTGTTTTCAGTCTGTCTCAGTGATGCGGCTTGTCTTCTACTCTGATGGAAAGAGTGCGCCCCTTAGCGGATAATCCATGAATTGTAGCGAATTAAAAATATTAATTCCATGTCTTTTATGCATTTTTTCCACTTTCAAATTATCCTGCGGGCCTGATCGAACCTCCTTGGGGGCCGGTTCCGGCCCGCGGGCCGTATGTTTGACACCCCTGCTCTACAGTATAGTGTGAGGGTGCTTTCTAGCCTCTACAGTATAGTGTGAGGGTTCTATCTAGCCTCTACATTATAGTGTGAGGGGGTTCTATCTAGCCTCTACAGTATAGTGTGAGGGGGTTCTATCTAGCCTCTACAGTATAGTGTGAGGGGGTTCTATCTAGCCTCTACAGTATAGTGTGAGGGGGTTCTATCTAGCCTCTACAGTATAGTGTGAGGGGGTTCTATCTAGCCTCTACAGTATAGTGTGAGGGGGTTCTATCTAGCCTCTACAGTATAGTGTGAGGGTTCTATCTAGCCTCTACAGTATAGTGTGGGGGTTCTATCTAGCCTCTACAGTATAGTGTGGGGGTTCTATCTAGCCTCTACAGTATAGTGTGGGGGCTCTATCTAGCCTCTACAGTATAGTGTGAGGGGGCTCTATCTAGCCTCTACAGTATAGTGTGGGGGTTCTATCTAGCCTCTACAGTATAGTGTGAGGGGGTTCTATCTAGCCTCTACAGTATAGTGTGAGGGGGTTCTATCTAGCCTCTACAGTATAGTGTGGGGGCTCTATCTAGCCTCTACAGTATAGTGTGAGGGTTCTATCTAGCCTCTACATTATAGTGTGTGGGGGCTCTATCTAGCCTCTACATTATAGTGTGTGGGGGCTCTATCTAGCCTCTACATTATAGTGTGTGGGGGCTCTATCTAGCCTCTACAGTATAGTGTGAGGGGGTTCTATCTAGCCTCTACATTATAGTGTTTGGGGGCTCTATCTAGCCTCTACAGTATAGTGTGGGGGCTCTATCTAGCCTCTACAGTATAGTGTGGGGGCTCTATCTAGCCTCTACAGTATAGTGTGAGGGTTCAGTGTAGTTGACAGCTATAATCCAGGACAGACCGTCTGTATAGTGTGAGGGTGCAGTGTAGTTGACAGCTATAATCCAGGACAGTGTGAGGGTTCTATCTAGCCTCTACAGTATAGTGTGAGGGTTCAGTGTAGTTGACAGCTATAATCCAGGACAGACAGTCTGTATAGTGTGGGGGCTCTATCTAGCCTCTACAGTATAGTGTGAGGGTTCAGTGTAGTTGACAGCTATAATCCAGGACAGACAGTCTGTATAGTGTGGGGGCTCTATCTAACCTCTACAGTATAGTGTGGGGGCTCTATCTAGCCTCTACAGTGTAGTTGACAGCTATAATCCAGGACAGACAGTCTGTATAGTGTGGGGGCTCTATCTAGCCTCTACAGTGTAGTTGACAGCTATAATCCAGGACAGACAGTCTGACCTCTACAGTGTAGTTGACAGCTATAATCCAGGACAGACAGTCTGTATAGTGTGGGGGGAAACATGAATAATAACTGAATGTGTAGTTGACAGCTATAATCCAGGACAGACAGTCTGTATAGTGTGGGGGGAAACATGAATAATAACTGAATGTAACCGGCTTGATTAGATCACTGCTGACTGCTGGTTCAGAGGTTTGCCCTCCTCACTCTCCTTTCGACCCTCCATCTCTCTCTCCATCTCTCTCTCTCCATCTCTCTCTCTCCATCTCTCTCCCTCCATCTCTCTCCCTCCATCTCTCTCCCTCCATCTCTCTCCCTCCATCTCTCTCCCTCCATCTCTCTCCCTCCATCTCTCTCTCTCCCTCCATCTCTCTCCCTCCATCTCTCTCCCTCCATCTCTCTCCCTCCATCTCTCTCCCTCCATCTCTCTCCCTCCATCTCTCTCTCTCCATCTCTCTCTCTCCATCTCTCTCCCTCCATCTCTCTCCCTCCATCTCTCTCCCTCCATCTCTCTCCCTCCATCTCTCTCCCTCCATCTCTCTCCCTCCATCTCTCTCCCTCCATCTCTCTCCCTCCATCTCTCTCCCTCCATCTCTCTCCCTCCATCTCTCTCTCTCCATCTCTCCCTCCATCTCTCTCTCTCCATCTCTCTCCCTCCATCTCTCTCTCCCTCCCATCTCTCTCTCTCCTTTCCTCTCTCCTTTCTCCCTCCATCTTTCTCCCTCCATCTCTCTCTCTCCTTTATCCCTCCATCTCTCTCTCTCCTTTATCCCTCCCTCTCTCCCTCCATCTCTCTCCTTTCTCCCTCCATCTCTCTCTCCATCTCTCGCTCTCCTTTCTCCCTCCATCTCTCTCCCTCCATCTCGCTCTCCTTTCTCCCTCCATCTCTCTCCCTCCATCTCTCTCTCCTTTCTCTCTCGCTCCCAATATGCATTAACTTAATTCTCCTTTCGTAATGTATCTTCCTTCCTTCCTTCCAGAGTTACACATCCATTAGATCATTGATTCAGTCTTGTTTTCTCTCTCTGAGCTTCACTAATTCAAATCATTTGTCAGTGTCCTTCAAAAGAAGTCAAGTTGAGGAAGAAACTGCTGTTTTGTATTGGCCCACCGGCCCAGCCGCATGGCGCCGGAGTGTCCAGAACGGTCCCAAGCCGGCCAACCCGACCCACTTCTGAGGGCTGGTTACCAGACCTGGGTTCAAGTACTATTTGAAATCATTTCAAATATTTTAGCTGTGCTTGATTGTCCAGGCGCCATGGACCAAATAGAATAGTTTCTGAACTGGGAACCTGGTCTTTCTGACTCTCCAGGCTCAAAAAAAAGTTTTTGAACACACAGGTCCGCTGGCTTGCTGTTTCCTGTTTGAAATGTAATCCATAAATTAGGTGTCTCCCGGGCCCCAGGGTGTCTGCGCCGGGCCCCAGGGTGTCTGCGCCGGGCCCCAGGGTGTCTGCGCCGGGCCCCAGGGTGTCTGCCGGGCCCCAGGGTGTCTGCGCCGGGCCCCAGAGTGTCTGCGCCGGGCCCCAGGGTGTCTGCCGGGCCCCAGAGTGTCTGCGCCGGGCCCCAGGGTGTCTGCCGGGCCCCAGGGTGTCTGGCGGGCCCCAGGGTGTCTGGCGGGCCCCAGGGTGTCTGGCGGGCCCCAGGGTGTCTGCCGGGCCCCAGGGTGTCTGCTTGCCGGTGCAGCTTGTGTAATATGACCAACCCACTACAAACAAATGATTAAAATCCAGACAAATATTTACACAAGAAGCAATCTAATATCACACAGTCAAACTCTCAGAATAAATAAAGGAATTCTGTTCTTCAACAGAAAGAGAAAGCACCATCACAAGGTCACAGAGCTAGAGACGTGGAGAGGGAGAGCTAGAGACAGGGAGAGAGAGAGAGCTAGAGACGTGGAGAGGGAGAGCTAGAGACAGGGAGAGAGAGAGAGCTAGAGACGTGGAGAGGGAGAGAGCTAGAGACAGGGAGAGAGAGAGAGCTAGAGATGTGGAGAGGGAGAGAGCTAGAGATGTGGAGAGAGAGAGAGCTAGAGATGTGGAGAGAGAGAGAGCTAGAGACGTGGAGAGAGAGAGAGCTAGAGACGTGGAGAGAGAGAGAGCTAGAGACGTGGAGAGGGAGAGAGCTAGAGACGTGGAGAGAGAGAGCTAGAGACGGGAGAGAGAGAGAGCTAGAGACGTGGAGAGAGAGAGCTAGAGACGTGGAGAGAGAGAGCTAGAGACGTGGAGAGAGAGAGAGCTAGAGACGTGGAGAGAGAGAGAGCTAGAGACGTGGAGAGAGAGAGAGCTAGAGACGTGGACAGGGAGAGCTAGAGACGTGGAGAGAGAGAGAGCTAGAGACGTGGAGAGAGAGAGAGCTAGAGATGTGGAGAGAGAGAGAGCTAGAGACGTGGAGAGAGAGAGAGCTAGAGACGGGGAGAGAGAGAGAGCTAGAGACGTGGAGAGGGAGAGAGCTAGAGACGTGGAGAGAGAGAGGGCTAGAGACGTGGAGAGAGAGAGAGCTAGAGACGTGGAGAGCTAGAGACGTGGAGAGAGAGAGGGCTAGAGACGTGGAGAGAGAGAGAGCTAGAGACGTGGAGAGAGAGAGGGCTAGAGACGTGGAGAGAGAGAGGGCTAGAGACGTGGAGAGAGAGAGAGCTAGAGACGTGGAGAGGGAGAGGGCTAGAGACGTGGAGAGGGAGAGAGCTAGAGACGTGGAGAGAGAGAGAGCTAGAGACGTGGAGAGGGAGAGCTAGAGACGTGGAGAGAGAGAGAGAGCTAGAGACGTGGAGAGAGCGAGAGCTAGAGATGTGGAGAGAGAGAGAGCTAGAGACGTGGAGAGAGAGAGAGCTAGAGACGGGGAGAGAGAGAGAGCTAGAGACGTGGAGAGAGAGAGAGCTAGAGACGTGGAGAGGGAGAGCTAGAGACGTGGAGAGGGAGAGAGCTAGAGACGTGGAGAGAGAGAGAGCTAGAGACGGGGAGAGAGAGAGAGCTAGAGACGTGGAGAGGGAGAGCTAGAGACGTGGAGAGAGAGAGAGCTAGAGACGTGGAGAGAGAGAGAGCTAGAGACGTGGAGAGAGAGAGAGCTAGAGACGGGGAGAGAGAGAGAGCTAGAGACGTGGAGAGAGGGAGAGCTAGAGACGTGGAGAGGGAGAGCTAGAGACGTGGAGAGGGAGAGAGCTAGAGACGTGGAGAGAGAGAGAGCTAGAGACGGGGAGAGAGAGAGCTAGAGACGTGGAGAGGGAGAGCTAGATACGTGGAGAGGGAGAGAGCTAGAGACGTGGAGAGAGAGAGCTAGAGACGGGGGAGAGAGAGAGCTAGAGACGGGGAGAGAGAGAGAGCTAGAGACGTGAGAGAGAGAGAGCTAGAGACGGGGGGAGAGAGAGAGAGCTAGAGACGTGGAGAGGAGAGCTAGAGACGTGGAGAGAGAGAGAGCTAGAGACGTGGAGAGGGAGAGAGCTAGAGACGTGGAGAGGGAGAGCTAGAGACGTGGAGAGAGAGAGAGCTAGAGACGTGGAGAGGGAGAGCTAGAGACGTGGAGAGGGAGAGCTAGAGACGGGGAGAGAGAGAGAGAGAGCTAGAGACGGGGAGAGAGATAGAGCTAGAGACGGGGAGAGAGAGAGAGCTAGAGACGGGGAGAGAGAGAGAGCTAGAGACGGGGAGAGAGAGAGAGCTAGAGATGTGGAGAGAGAGAGAGCTAGAGACGGGGAGAGAGAGAGAGCTAGAGACGGGGAGAGAGAGAGAGCTAGAGACGGGGAGAGAGAGAGAGCTAGAGACGTGGAGAGGGAGAGCTAGAGACGTGGAGAGAGAGAGAGCTAGAGACGTGGAGAGAGAGAGAGCTAGAGACGTGGAGAGGGAGAGCTAGAGACGTGGAGAGGGAGAGCTAGAGACGGGGAGAGAGAGAGAGCTAGAGACGGGGAGAGAGAGAGCTAGAGACGGGGAGAGAGAGAGAGCTAGAGACGGGGAGAGAGAGAGAGCTAGAGACGGGGAGAGAGAGAGAGCTAGAGACGGGGGAGAGAGAGAGCTAGAGACGGGGAGAGAGAGAGCTAGAGACGGGAGAGAGAGAGAGCTAGAGACGGGGAGAGAGAGAGAGCTAGAGACGGGGAGAGAAAGAGAGCTAGAGACTGGGAGAGAGAGAGAGCTAGAGACGGGGAGAGAGAGAGCTAGAGACGGGGGAGAGAGAGAGCTAGAGACGGGGAGAGAGAGAGAGCTAGAGACGGGGGGAGAGAGAGAGAGCTAGAGACGGGAGAGAGAGAGAGCTAGAGACGGGGGAGAGAGAGAGCTAGAGACGGGGGAGAGAGAGAGAGCTAGAGACGGGGGAGAGAGAGAGAGCTAGAGACGGGGAGAGAGAGAGCTAGAGACGGGGAGAGAGAGAGAGCTAGAGACGGGGAGAGAGAGAGAGAGAGCTAGAGACGGGGAGAGAGAGAGAGAGAGCTAGAGACGGGGAGAGAGAGAGCTAGAGACGGGGAGAGAGAGAGCTAGAGACGGGGAGAGAGAGAGAGAGCTAGAGACGGGGAGAGAGAGAGAGCTAGAGACGGGGAGAGAGAGAGAGAGAGCTAGAGACGGGGGGAGAGAGAGAGCTAGAGACGGGGAGAGAGAGAGAGAGAGAGCTAGAGACGGGGAGAGAGAGAGAGAGAGCTAGAGACGGGGAGAGAGAGAGAGAGCTAGAGACGGGGAGAGAGAGAGAGAGCTAGAGACGGGGAGAGAGAGAGAGAGCTAGAGACGGGGAGAGAGAGAGCTAGAGACGGGGAGAGAGAGAGAGAGAGAGCTAGAGACGGGGGGAGAGAGAGAGAGAGCTAGAGACGGGGAGAGAGAGAGAGAGAGCTAGAGACGGGGAGAGAGAGAGCTAGAGACGGGGAGAGAGAGAGAGCTAGAGACGGGGAGAGAGAGAGCTAGAGACGGGGGAGAGAGAGAGAGCTAGAGACGGGGAGAGAGAGAGAGCTAGAGACGGGGAGAGAGAGAGAGCTAGAGACGGGGAGAGAGAGAGAGCTAGAGAGGGGGAGAGAGAGAGAGCTAGAGACGGGGAGAGAGAGAGAGCTAGAGACGGGGAGAGAGAGAGAGCTAGAGACGGGGAGAGAGAGAGCTAGAGACGGGGGAGAGAGAGAGCTAGAGACGGGGAGAGAGAGAGAGCTAGAGACGGGGAGAGAGAGAGAGCTAGAGACGGGGAGAGAGAGAGAGCTAGAGACGGGGAGAGAGAGAGAGCTAGAGACGGGGGGGAGAGAGAGAGCTAGAGACGGGGAGAGAGAGAGCTAGAGACGGGGGAGAGAGAGAGCTAGAGACGGGGGAGAGAGAGAGAGCTAGAGACGGGGAGAGAGAGAGCTAGAGACGGGGGAGAGAGAGAGCTAGAGACGGGGGAGAGAGAGAGAGCTAGAGACGGGGAGAGAGAGAGAGCTAGAGACGGGGAGAGAGAGAGAGCTAGAGACGGGGAGAGAGAGAGCTAGAGACGGGAGAGAGAGAGAGCTAGAGACGGGGAGAGAGAGAGAGCTAGAGACGGGGGAGAGAGAGAGCTAGAGACGGGGAGGAGAGAGAGAGAGAGCTAGAGACGGGGGGAGGGAGAGAGAGAGAGAGCTAGAGACGGGGAGGGAGAGAGAGAGAGAGCTAGAGACGGGGAGGGAGAGAGAGAGAGAGCTAGAGACGGGGAGGGAGAGAGAGAGAGAGCTAGAGACGTGGAGAGAGAGAGAGCTAGAGACGTGGAGAGAGAGAGGGCTAGAGACGTGGAGAGAGAGAGGGCTAGAGACGTGGAGAGAGAGAGAGCTAGAGACGTGGAGAGAGAGAGCTAGAGACGTGGAGAGGGGGAGTTGTAATTTCCCCCCACTCCGTTTCTAATGGACTCAGAATGAACAGGGAGTTGTTGGTGAGGCGAGGGTTAATTTCCCTCCACTCCGTTTCTAATGGACTCAGAATGAACAGGGAGTTGTTGGTGAGGCGAGGGTTAATTTCCCTCCACTCCGTTTCTAATGGACTCAGAATGAACAGGGAGTTGTTGGTGAGGCGAGGGTTAATTTCCCCCCACTCGGTTTCTAATGGACTCAGAATGAACATGGAGTTGTTGGTGAGGCGAGGGTTAATTTCCCCCCACTCCGTTTCTAATGGACTCAGAATGAACATGGAGTTGTTGGTGAGGCGAGGGTTAATTTCCCCCCACTCGGTTTCTAATGGACTCAGAATGAACATGGAGTTGTTGGTGAGGCGAGGGTTAATTTCCCCCACTCCGTTTCTAATGGACTCAGAATGAACAGGGAGTTGTTGGGGAGGCGAGGGTTAATTTCCCCCCCGTTTCTAATGGACTCAGAAGGAACAGGGAGTTGTTGGGGAGGCGAGGGTTAATTTCCCCCACTCCGTTTCTAATGGACTCAGAAGGAACAGGGAGTTGTTGGGGAGGCGAGGGTTAATTTCCCCCACTCCGTTTCTAATGGACTCAGAAGGAACAGGGAGTTGTTGGGGAGGCGAGGGTTAATTTCCCCCCCGTTTCTAATGGACTCAGAATGAACAGGGAGTTGTTGGTGAGGCGAGGGTTAATTTCCCCCCACTCGGTTTCTAATGGACTCAGAATGAACATGGAGTTGTTGGGGAGGCGAGGGTTAATTTCCCCCGTTTCTAATGGACTCCGAAGGAACAGGGAGTTGTTGGTGAGGCGAGGGTTAATTTCCCCCCACTCCGTTTCTAATGGACTCAGAAGGAACAGGGAGTTGTTGGGGAGGCGAGAGTTAATTTCCCCCCGTTTCTAATGGACTCAGAAGGAACAGGGAGTTGTTGGTGAGGCGAGGTTAATTTCCCCCGTTTCTAATGGACTCAGAAGGAACAGGGAGTTGTTGGGGAGGCGAGAGTTAATTTCCCCCCGTTTCTAATGGACTCAGAAGGAACAGGGAGTTGTTGGTGAGGCGAGGGTTAATTTCCCCCCGTTTCTAATGGACTCAGAAGGAACAGGGAGTTGTTGGGGAGGCGAGGGTTAATTTCCCCCCCGTTTCTAATGGACTCAAAGGAACAGGGAGTTGTTGGTGAGGCGAGGGTTAATTTCCCCCCGTTTCTAATGGACTCAGAAGGAACAGGGAGTTGTTGGGGAGGCGAGGGTTAATTTCCCCCCCGTTTCTAATGGACTCAGAAGGAACAGGGAGTTGTTGGGGAGGCGAGGGTTAATTTCCCCCCCGTTTCTAATGGACTCAGAAGGAACAGGGAGTTGTTGGTGAGGCGAGGGTTAATTTCCCCACGTTTCTAATGGACTCAAAGGAACAGGGAGTTGTTGGTGAGGCGAGGGTTAATTTCCCCCCGTTTCTAATGGACTCAGTGGCTCCTCTCACCTGTTCTCTTCTGTTCCACCTGGTTCCTCTGATTGGCTGTAATTAATCTTAGTTAAGCACGGCTGCCACCCTGTCTGCTGCAGGGGTGCTGAGACACACACACACACACACGGACACACACACACACGGACACACACACACACGGACACACACACACGGACACACACACACGGACACACACACACACGGACACACACGGACACACACACACACGGACACACACGGACACACACACACACGGACACACACACACACACGGACACACACACACACACACACGGACACACACGGACACACACACACACGGGGACACACGGACACACACACACACGGACACACACACACACGGACACACACACACACACACGGACACACACACATGCGGACACACACACACACACGGAAAGACACACACACACACACACACAGATACGGAAACACACAGGGGTCTGACTCAACTACTGTTGACCAGGACCTCTAGGAAAACCCACAGGGGCCTGACTCAAAGCGAGTGCCCGGTCTAGGGAATACTGTGTCATTTGGTATATGACCATAGAGGGACTGACAACATTTAGTATGAATAATACCGAAAGCAGTGGGCTGTGACTTGGTCTCAGCCCCCTGGTCTCAGCCCCTGGTCTCAGCCCCTGGTCTCAGCCCCTGGTCTCAGCCCCCTGGTCTCAGCCCCTGGTCTCAGCCCCTGGTCTCATCCCCTGGTCTCAGCCCCTGGTCTCAGCCCCTGGTCTCAGCCCCTTGTCTCAGCCCCCTGACCTCATCCCCTGGCCTCATCCCCTGACCTCATCCCCTGGCCTCATCAGAGAGAGAGAGAGAGAGATACACCCCCTGTATATAGCCTCGTTATTGTAATGTAGATAAAAATAAAAACGTTGAGTTTATTTAGTAAATATTTATTTTTAACTCTATTTCTTGAACTGCGTTGTTGGATAATAAGGGCTTGTCAACATGTCAACATATCACGGTAACACCTGTCACACGTGACAAATATAAATAAATTAGATTTTGGTTTGAGAATGTAGCTGTGCTGTTGTCAATAGTCGTATGGAGAGAGATGAGCATCTAGAAGGTTGGACCGTTTTTATGAGGAAATGCGTAATGATGTAAATTATTCCTCTGTTTCTCTGCTCGTCTTTAGACTCAGTCGTCTGTCGAAACCACCTTTCCCTTTGAATCTTTTCACTTGAATGAGAATCACATAGCGTGTAACTACCTCCTCCCAGGCTTCATTATAGAGCACGGGCTTTTAAAGGAGCCATTACCCATAGTCCTCTCTGTTCTCCCACGGAATGTTATGGAAGACACTTCCGTCATCACTCCCACTTAAACCTCATCTCTCTCCGTGGGGGGTCTGAACAGACCATTCACCTGCTCCATACGAGGATCGGTACGGTGAGGTTCTGAACAGACCATTCACCTGCTCCATACGGTACGATGAGGATCTGAACAGACCATTCACCTGCTCCATACGTACGGTACGGTGAGGTTCTGAACAGACCATTCACCTGCTCCATACGGTACGATGAGGATCTGAACAGACCATTCACCTGCTCCATACGTACGGTACGGTGAGGTTCTGAACAGACCATTCACCTGCTCCATACGTACGGTACGAATCGTTCAACTGCGCCCCAAATGGCAGACTATTCCCCCCCCCTCTTTTTTATAGGGGTACTACTTTTGTTTAACACTAGTGCACTATAGAGGGAATAGGGCTCTGGTCTAAAGTAGTGTACTATATAGGGAATAGGGTCCTGGTCTAAAGTAGTGCACTATATAGGGAATAGGGCCCTGGTCTAAAGTAGTGCACTATATAGGGAATAGGGCCCTGGTCTAAAGTAGTGCACTATATAGGGAATAGGGCCCTGGTCTAAAGTAGTGCACTATATAGGGAATAGGGTCCTGGTCTAAAGTAGTGCACTATATAGGGAATAGGGCCCTGGTCTAAGTAGTGCACTATATAGGGAATAGGGTGTTGTTTTGGGGACGTGTGCTAGGAGAGGAGAGGTGAATGTGGCTGGGTCACATTGTCTCCGTGATTTATATAATAGAATTGGCTTTTCTCTGGGATAAGGAAGCTTCTAGACCACATATTATCTCTCTGGTTGGATCGGTGTGTGTGTGTGTGTGTGTGTGTGTGTGTGTGTGTGTGTGTGTGTGTGTGTGTGTGGTATTATGGTTCAGAGATGTGCAGTACGAGGATCATTTCAAGGCGGAAACAGAGAGACTGTCAGACAGCACCTGGAAACAGACCGGACTCTGAGCTTCAGCTAGAGTGACGGTCCTTGACCTGCACCCTATTCCCTATATAGTACACTACTGTTAACACTAGCCCCGTGGACGGAATAGGGGACGATTTGGAACGTGTCTCGTACACTACTGTTAACACTAGCCCCGTGGACGGAATAGGGGATGATTTGGAACGTGTCTCGTACACTACTGTTAACACTAGCCCCGTGGACGGAATAGGGGACGATTTGGAACGTTGATATTTGACTCACTTCATACTTGGATTTTTCTCTCACCGATTCTCTTCCAGAAACACCAGTCGTTGTGACCTACTTACCAAACGGGAGAGAAATCTACATTAAGATGTATTGGAGAGGAGAGCTACAGTTAGTTTATAAACATGTTTATTTGTTCTGAAAGGGTGTTTGAGTCCAGAAGTACGAGTCTGCCTGATGAATAATGTTTATAAAAGACTGTAGACTGTGTTCCACTAGCGTACACAACCTGTTAGTGTACACAGCCTGATGTTAGCGTACACAGCCTGATGTTAGCGTACACAGCCTGATGTTAGCGTACACAACCTGGTGTTAGTGTACACAGCCTGATGTTAGCGTACACAGCCTGATGTTAGCGTACACAGCCTGATGTTAGCGTACACAACCTGTTAGTGTACACAGCCTGATGTTAGCGTACACAGCCTGATGTTAGCGTACACAACCTGTTAGTGTACACAGCCTGATGTTAGCGTACACAGCCTGATGTTAGCGTACACAGCCTGATGTTAGCGTACACAGCCTGATGTTAGCGTACACAGCCTGATGTTAGGGTACACAACCTGATGTTAGCGTACACAGCCTGATGTTAGCGTACACAGCCTGATGTTAGCGTACACAGCCTGATGTTAGCGTACACAGCCTGATGTTAGCGTACACAGCCTGATGTTAGCGTACACAGCCTGATGTTAGGGTACACAACTTGATGTCAGCAGCCTGATGTTAGCGTACACAGCCTGGTGTTAGCGTACACAGCCTGATGTTAGGGTACACAACTTGATGTCAGCAACCTGATGTTAGCGTACACAGCCTGATGTTAACAACCTGATGTTAGCGTACACAGCCTGATGTTAGCGTACACAGCCTGATGTTAACAACCTGATGTTAGTGTACACAGCCTGATGTTAACAGCCTGATGTTAGCGTACACAACCTGATGTTAACAACCTGATGTTAGTGTACACAGCCTGATGTTAACAGCCTGATGTTAGCGTACACAGCCTGATGTTAGCGTACACAGCCTGATGTTAGCGTACACAGCCTGATGTTAGCGTACACAGCCTGATGTTAGCGTACACAGCCTGATGTTAGCGTACACAACCTGTTAGTGTACACAGCCTGATGTTAGCGTACACAACCTGATGTTAGCGTACACAGCCTGATGTTAGCGTACACAGCCTGATGTTAGCGTACACAGCCTGATGTTAGCGTACACAGCCTGATGTTAGCGTACACAGCCTGATGTTAGCGTACACAGCCTGATGTTAGCGTACACAACCTGATGTTAGGGTACACAACCTGATGTTAGTGTACACAGCCTGATGTTAGCGTACACAACCTGTTAGTGTACACAACCTGATGTTAGCGTACACAGCCTGATGTTAGCGTACACAACCTGTTAGTGTACACAACCTGATGTTAGCGTACACAGCCTGATGTTAGCGTACACAGCCTGATGTTAGTGTACACAGCCTGATGTTAGCGTACACAGCCTGATGTTAGCGTACACAACCTGTTAGTGTACACAACCTGATGTTAGCGTACACAGCCTGATGTTAGCGTACACAGCCTGATGTTAGCGTACACAGCCTGATGTTAGCGTACACAGCCTGATGTTAGCGTACACAGCCTGATGTTAGCGTACACAGCCTGATGTTAGCGTACACAACCTGATGTTAGGGTACACAACCTGATGTTAGTGTACACAACCTGATGTTAGTGTACACAGCCTGATGTTAGCGTACACAGCCTGATGTTAGTGTACACAGCCTGATGTTAGTGTACACAGCCTGATGTTAGTGTACACAGCCTGATGTTAGCGTACACAGCCTGATGTTAGCGTACACAACCTGTTAGTGTACACAGCCTGATGTTAGCGTACACAGCCTGATGTTAGCGTACAGAGCCTGATGTTAGCGTACACAGCCTGATGTTAGCGTACACAGCCTGATGTTAGCGTACACAGCCTGATGTTAGCGTACACAGCCTGATGTTAGGGTACACAGCCTGATGTTAGCGTACACAGCCTGATGTTAGGGTACACAACTTGATGTCAGCAACCTGATGTTAGCGTACACAGCCTGATGTTAACAACCTGATGTTAGTGTACACAGCCTGATGTTAGTGTACACAGCCTGATGTTAGTGTACACAGCCTGATGTTAACAGCCTGATGTTAGCGTACACAGCCTGATGTTAGCGTACACAGCCTGATGTTAGCGTACACAGCCTGATGTTAACAACCTGATGTTAGCGTACACAACCTGATGTTAGCGTACACAGCCTGATGTTAGCGTACACAACCTGATGTTAGCGTACACAGCCTGATGTTAGCGTACACAGCCTGATGTTAGCGTACACAGCCTGATGTTAGCGTACACAGCCTGATGTTAGCGTACACAGCCTGATGTTAGCGTACACAGCCTGATGTTAGCGTACACAGCCTGATGTTAGTGTCCTCCCTGGTATTTAACCAGGTTCTGTCTGTAGGGCTGAGAGGTCCTCCCTGGTATTTAACCAGGTTCTGTCTGTAGGGCTGAGAGGTCCTCCCTGGTATTTAACCAGGTTCTGTCTCAGGCTTTGGGTCCCTAGTTTCACTGCTGTACTTGTTGAACTCAGTCTGGCTTGTTCAACTTGTTGAACTCAGTCTGGCTGGCTGCTTTGTCTGCCTCAACAATGGCCTGGTTCTGCGTGACGGAGGCTAGCGTGGGGTGGGCGCCAAGGCCAGCACCTCTTCTAAATGTGTTCTATCATCTGTCCCATAGTCTGCTTTAAGCCTGTAGTCATGGGTTCTCAACATACATCTAGCTCTCTCTCCTGCTCATCTTCCTCCTCCTTCCTTCTCTTGTCTCCCTCATGTAACCTAGCTCCCTCTCCTCTTCCTCCTTCCCTCTCTTGTCTCCCTCATGTAACCTAGCTCCCTCTCCTCTTCCTCCTTCCCTCTCTTGTCTCCCTCATGTAACCTAGCTCTCTCTCCTCTTCCTCCTTCCCTCTCTTGTCTCCCTCCTCCTTCCCTCTCGTGTCCGCTGCTCATCTTCCTCCTCATCCTTCCCTCTCTTGTCTCCTGCTCTTCATCCTCCTCCTCCTTCCTTCTCTTGTCTCCCTCGTGTAACCTAGCTCTCTCTCCTCTCCCTCCTCCTTCCCTCTCTTGTATCCTGCTCCTCATCCTCCTCCTCCTTCCCTCTCTTGTCTCCCTCTTCCTCCTTATTCCACTCCTCCCTCTTCTTGTCTCTCTCCTCCATCTATTTATTTTTCTCCAGTCCTCCTTCCGTCAGTTTAACTGTTGCTAAGGCCAGAGCAGCCAGTCACTGAATCCCCAGTCCTCCTTCCGTCAGTTTAACTGTTGCTAAGGCCAGAGCAGCCAGTCACTTAATCCCCAGTCCTCCTCCCGTCAGTTTAACTGTTGCTAAGGCCAGAGCAGCCAGTCACTGAATCCCCAGTCCTCCTTCCGTCAGTTTAACTGTTGCTAAGGCCAGAGCAGCCAGTCACTGAATCCCCAGTCCTCCTTCCGTCAGTTTAACTGTTGCTAAGGCCAGAGCAGCCAGTCCTCCTCCCATCAGTTTAACTGTTGCTAAGGCCAGAGCAGACAGTCACTGAATCCCCAGTCCTCCTCCCATCAGTTTAACTGTTGCTAAGCTCCTTTCAGGGTGTCCAGTATGTAATCTAATCAAAATATATTCTTCAAGATCAAGTTATTCTCTCAGAAGGTCTTTATCGTCCAAGGGAGGAGGGTTGATATGTCTCTGTGTAGCTCACGTTCTCTCAGAAGGTCTTATCGTCCAAGGGAGGAGGGTTGATATGTCTCTGTGTAGCTCACGTTCTCTCAGAAGGTCTTATCGTCCAAGGGAGGAGGGTTGATATGTCTCTGTGTAGCTCACGTTCTCTCAGAAGGTCTTTATCGTCCAAGGGAGGAGGGTTGATATGTCTCTGTTCTCTCAGAAGGTCTTATCGTCCAAGGGAGGAGGGTTGATATGTCTCACGTTCTCTCAGAAGATCTTATCGTCCAAGGGAGGAGGGTTGATATGTCTCTGTGTAGCTCACGTTCTCTCAGGTCTTATCGTCCAAGGGAGGAGTGTTGATATGTCTCTGTGTAGCTCACGTTCTCTCAGAAGGTCTTATCGTCCAAGGGAGGAGGGTTGATATGTCTCTGTTCTCTCAGAAGGTCTTATCGTCCAAGGGAGGAGTGTTGATATGTCTCTGTGTAGCTCACGTTCTCTCAGAAGGTCTTATCGTCATTTACATTTTACATTTAAGTAATTTAGCAGACGCTCTTATCCAGAGCGACTTACAAATTGGTGCTTTCACCTTATGACATCCAGTGGAACAGCCACTTTACAATAGTGCATCTAGGTCTTTTAAGGGGGGAGAGAAGGATTACTTTATCCTATCCTAGGTATTCCTTAAAGAGGTGGGGTTTCAGGTGTCTCCGGAAGGTGGTGATTGACTCCGCTGACCTGGCGTCGTGAGGGAGTTTGTTCCACCATTGGGGGGCCAGAGCAGCGAACAGTTTTGACTGGGCTGAGCGGGAACTGTACTTCCTCAGTGGTAGGGAGGCGAGCAGGCCAGAGGTGGATGAACGCAGTGCCCTTGTTTGGGTGTAGGGCCTGATCAGAGCCTGGAGGTACTGAGGTGCCGTTCCCCTCACAGCTCCGTAGGCAAGCACCATGGTCTTGTAGCGGATGCGAGCTTCAACTGGAAGCCAGTGGCGAGAGCGGAGGAGCGGGGTGACGTGAGAGAACTTGGGAAGGTTGAACACCAGACGGGCTGCGGCGTTCTGGATGAGTTGTAGGGGTTTAATGGCACAGGCAGGAGCCCAGCCAACAGCGAGTTGCAGTAATCCAGACGGGAGATGACAAGTGCCTGGATTAGGACCTGCGCCGCTTCCTGTGTGAGGCAGGGTCGTACTCTGCGGATGTTGTAGAGCATGAACCTACAGGAACGGGCCACCGCCTTGATGTTATTTGAGAACGACAGGGTGTTGTCCAGGATCACGCCAAGGTTCTTAGCGCTCTGGGACGAGGACACAATGGAGTTGTCAACCGTGATGGCGAGATCATGGAACGGGCAGTCCTTCCCCGGGAGGAAGAGCAGCTCCGTCTTGCCGAGGTTCAGCTTGAGGTGATGATCCGTCATCCACACTGATATGTCTGCCAGACATGCAGAGATGCGATTCGCCACCTGGTCGTCAGAAGGGGAAAGGAGAAGATTAATTGTGTGTCGTCTGCATAGCAATGATAGGAGAGACCATGTGAGGTTATGACAGAGCCAAGTGACTTGGTGTATAGCGAGAATAGGAGAGGGCCTAGAACAGAGCCCTGGGGGACACCAGTGGTGAGAGCACGTGGTGAGGAGACGGATTCTCGCCACGCCACCTGGTAGGAGCGACCTGTCAGGTAGGACGCAATCCAGCGTGGGCCGCGCCGGAGATGCCCAACTCGGAGAGGGTGGAGAGGAGGATCTGATGGTTCACAGTATCGAAGGCAGCCGATAGGTCTAGAAGGATGAGAGCAGAGGAGAGAGAGTTAGCTTTAGCAGTGCGGAGCGCCTCCGTGATACAGAGAAGAGCAGTCTCAGTTGAATGACTAGTCTTGAAACCTGACTGATTTGGATCAAGAAGGTCATTCTGAGAGAGATAGCGGGAGAGCTGGCCAAGGACGGCGCGTTCAAGAGTTTTGGAGAGAAAAGAAAGAAGGGATACTGGTCTGTAGTTGTTGACATCGGAGGGATCGAGTGTAGGTTTTTTCAGAAGGGGTGCAACTCTCGCTCTCTTGAAGACAGGAGGGACGTAGCCAGCGGTCAGGGATGAGTTGATGAGCGAGGTAAGGGAGAAGGTCACCGGAGATGGTCTGGAGAAGAGAGGAGGGGATAGGGTCAAGCGGGCAGGTTGTTGGGCGGCCGGCCGTCACAAGACGCGAGATGTCATCTGGAGAGAGAGGGGAGAAAGAGGTCAGAGCACAGGGTAGGGCAGTGTGAGCAGAACCAGCGGTGTCGTTTGACTTAGCAAACGAGGATCGGATGTCGTCGACCTTCTTTTCAAAATGGTTGACGAAGTCATCTGCAGAGAGGGAGGAGGGGGAGGAGGATTCAAGAGGGAGGAGAAGGTGGCAAAGAGCTTCCTAGGGTTAGAGGCAGATGCTTGGAATTTAGAGTGGTAGAAAGTGGCTTTAGCAGCAGAGACAGAGGAGGAAAATGTAGAGAGGAGGGAGTGAAAGGATGCCAGGTCCGCAGGGAGGCGAGTTTTCCTCCATTTCCGCTCGGCTGCCCGGAGCCCTGTTCTGTGAGCTCGCAATGAGTCGTCGAGCCACGGAGCGGGAGGGAGGACCGAGCCGGCCTGGAGGATAGGGGACATAGAGAGTCAAAGGATGCAGAAAGGGAGGAGAGGAGGGTTGAGGAGGCAGAATCAGGAGATAGGTTGGAGAAGGTTTGAGCAGAGGGAAGAGATGATAGGATGGAAGAGGAGAGAGTAGCGGGGGAGAGAGAGCGAAGGTTGGGACGGCGCGATACCATCCGAGTAGGGGCAGTGTGGGAAGTGTTGGATGAGAGCGAGAGGGAAAAGGATACAAGGTAGTGGTCGGAGACTTGGAGGGGAGTTGCAATGAGGTTAGTGGAGGAACAGCATCTAGTAAAGATGAGGTCGAGCGTATTGCCTGCCTTGTGAGTAGGGGGAAGGTGAGAGGGTGAGGTCAAAAGAGGAGAGGAGTGGAAAGAAGGAGGCAGAGAGGAATGAGTCAAAGGTAGACGTGGGGAGGTTAAAGTCGCCCAGAACTGTGAGAGGTGAGCCGTCCTCAGGAAAGGAGCTTATCAAGGCATCAAGCTCATTGATGAACTCTCCGAGGAACCTGGAGGGCGATAAATGATAAGGATGTTAAGCTTGAAAGGGCTAGTAACTGTGACAGCATGGAATTCAAAGGAGGCGATAGACAGATGGGTAAGGGGAGAAAAGAGAATGACCACTTGGGAGAGATGAGGATCCCGGTGCCACCACCCCGCTGACCAGAAGCTCTCGGGGTGTGCGAGAGCACGTGGGCGGACGAGAGAGAGCAGTAGGAGTAGCGGTGTTGTCTGTGGTGATCCATGTTTCCGTCAGAGCCAAGAAGTCGAGGGACTGGAGGGAGGCATAGGCTGAGATGAACTCTGCCTTGTTGGCCGCAGATCGGCAGTTCCAGAGGCTACCGGAGACCTGGAACTCCACGTGGGTCGTGCGCGCTGGGACCACCAGATTAGGGTGGCCGCGGCCATGCGGTGTGGAGCGTTTGTATGGTCTGTGCAGAGAGGAGAGAACAGGGATAGACAGACACATAGTTGACAGGCTAGAGAAGAGGCTACGCTAATGCAGAGGAGATTGGAATGACAAGTGGACTACACGTCTCGAATGTTCAGAAAGTTAAGCTTACGTAGCAAGAATCTAATTGACTAAAATGATTAAAATGATACAGTACTGCTGGGGTAGGCTAGCTGCGTTGTTGACACTACCCTAATCAAGTCGTACCGTTGAGTGTGAAGTTTCTACAATGCTGCTTTTGGGAGCTAGCTGGCTAGCTAGCAGTGTTGGTTACGTTACGTTGCGTTAGGAGAACGACAATAGCTGGCTAGCTAACCTAGAAAATCGCTCTAGACTACACAATTATCTTTGAAACAAAGACGGCTATGTAGCTAGCTATGTAGCTAGCTACGATCAAACAAATCACACCGTTGGGACTGTAATGAAATGAAATGAAAATGTGATACTACCTGTGGAGCGAAGCGGAATGCGACCGGAATGCGAAAGTTCTATTCAGTAGGCGTTAGCTGGCTATTGGCTAGCTAGGAGTGTCTCCTACGTTAAGGACGACAAAATAGCTGGCTAGCTAACCTCGGTGAATTAAGATAATCACTCTAAGACTACACAATTATCTTGGATACGAAGACAGCAAAGACAACTATGTAGCTAGCTAATACTACACTAATCAAGTCGTTCAGTTGAGTGTGATAGTTACTACAGTGCTACGGTAGCCGGTGAACGTATGCTAGCTGGCTAGCTGCTAGGCAGATAGGAGGACGACGAAATACGATAATAACGCAATTATCTTTGATACAACGACGACTATGTAGCTAGCTAAGAAGAAATTGCTAAGATTAGACAAATCAGACCGTTGTACTATAATGAAATGAAATGAAATGTAATGAAAAAGTTATACAACCTGCAGACCGAAGCGCGGATGCGACCGGCTCGCTCCAACCCGGAAGACTAGTCTCACTCGTCCAAGGGAGGAGGGTTGATATGTCTCACGTTCTCTCAGAAGGTCTTATCGTCCAAGGAAGGAGGGTTGATATGTCTCTGTTCTCTCAGAAGGTCTTATCGTTAAGGGAGGAGGGTTGATATGTCTCTGAGGGGAGGGGGGGCTGGTTGGGGGATGGATGTTCTGAGGAGGGGCTGGTTGGGGGATGGATGTTCTGAGGAGGGGGCTGGTTGGGGATAGATGTTCTGAGGAGTGGGACCGGTTGGGGGACTGGTTGGGGATAGATGTTCTGAGTGGGGTGGACTGGTTGAGGGATGGATGTTCTGAGGGGGCTGGTTGGGGGATGTTCTGAAGGGGGAGGGGCTTGTTGGGGGATGTTCTGAGGAGGGGGGGACTGGTTGGGGGTCCAGAATGAGTGTTTGGGGATAAGTAAGGGGGTTGGAGGCCACAGCTGGCCAATGAGACACGGATGAATCAATTTCTCTCTCTCTCTCTCTCTCTCTCTCTCTCTCTCTCTCTCTCTCTCTCTCTCTCTCTCTGTCTCTCTGTCTCTCTGTCTCTCTCTGTGCCCTGTGATTGACTGGGATGGTACACACACAAACAGTCACACTCGGAGTGATGTGTAAATGTGCTGTCTGTCCTCGTTAACCTCCCGGTGCTGTCTGTCTCCGGTCTTCCTCTACTCTATTCTGTCTGTCAGTGGGAGGCCAGGGGAGGAATATGGCTGATTCCCCAGCAGAGAGGGAGATGGTTGATTCAGTCTGCTGTCATGTATTTATAACCTACCTGATGAATGGAAAAAGTAAAAATGTCTCCTCCTCCCTCTGCCTGTCCTGTCTCCTCCTTCCTTCCTTCCTTCCTTCCCTCTCCCTTTCCACCTCCCCTTCTCCTCCCCCACCCTCTCTCCTCCCCCTATCCCCACCTCTCCTTCTCCCCCACCCTCTCTCCTCCCCTATCCCCACCTCCCCTTCTCCTCCCCACCCTCTCTCCTCCCCCTATCCCTACCTCTCCTTCCCCTCCCCCACCCTCTCTCCTCCCCCTATCCCCACCTCTCCTTCTCCCCCACCCTCTCTCCTCACCCTATCCCCACCTCTCCTTCTCCCCCCACCCTCTCTCCTCCCCTATCCCCACCTCCCCTTCTCCTCCCCCACCCTCTCTCCTCCCCCCTATCCCTACCTCTCCTTCTCCTCCCCACCCTCTCTCCTCCCCCTATCCCCACCTCTCCTTCTCCCCCCACCCTCTCTCCTCCCCTATCCCCACCTCCCCTTCTCCTCCCCACCCTCTCTCCTTCCCCTCCCCACCTCCCCTTCTCCCCATCCACCCCCACACTCTCTCCTCCCCCTCTCCTTCTCCCACCCCCACACTCTCTCCTCCCCCTCTCTCCACCTCTCCTTCTCCCACCCCCCACCCTCCCCCCTCTCCTCCCCCTATCCCCACCTCCCCTTCTCCTCCCCCACCCTCTCTCCTCCCCCTATCCCCACCTCTCCTTCTCCCCCCTCTACCTCTCCTTCTCCCCCAACCTCTCTCCTTCCCCTCCCCCCACCCCCCCCCACACTCTCTCCTCCCCCCCACACTCTCTCCTCCCCCACCCTCTCTCCTCCCTCTCTCCACCTCTAGTCCAGTATCAGATGGAGATGATGCGGTCTCTCCGTCATGTCAACATTGACCATCTTCATGTGGGCTGGTACCAATCAACCTATTATGGATCATTTGTCAGCCGGGCCCTGCTGGACTCTCAGTTCAGTTACCAGCACGCCATCGAGGAGTCTGTCGTGCTCATCTACGGTAAGTCATCCGTCTGAGACGCGCACACACACACACCACACCACAAACACACCACACACACATCTGACAAGGCTGCTACGGTGTGAGCCATGCTCACCTACAGTAAGTGGAGATTGGATGGAAACTAAAGTTATATAGCTGACACACACCTTACAAATCCACCCTGACACGATACTACTGTCTCTGCTGTTAAGGTGCTGCTAGGTGGTAGTGATACTACTGTCTCTGCTGTTAAGGTGCTGCTAGGTGGTAGTGATACTACTGTCTCTGCTGTTAAGGTGCTGCTAGGTGGTAGTGATACTACTGTCTCTGCTGTTAAGGTGCTGCTAGGTGGTAGTGATACTACTGTCTCTGCTGTTAAGGTGCTGTTAGGTGGTAGTGATACTACTGTCTCTGCTGTTAAGGTGCTGCTAGGTGGTAGTGATGCTACTGTCTCTGCTGTTAAGGTGCTGCTAGGTGGTAGTGATGCTACGGTCTCTGCTGTTAAGGTGCTGCTGGGTGGTAGTCCTGCTACTGTCTCTGCTGTTAAGGTGCTGCTAGGTGGTAGTGATACTACTGTCTCTGCTGTTAAGGTGCTGCTAGGTGGTAGTGATACTACTGTCTCTGCTGTTAAGGTGCTGCTAGGTGGTAGTGATACTACTGTCTCTGCTGTTAAGGTGCTGCTAGGTGGTAGTGATACTACTGTCTCTGCTGTTAAGGTGCTGCTAGGTGGTAGTGATACTACTGTCTCTGCTGTTAAGGTGCTGCTAGGTGGTAGTGATGCTACTGTCTCTGCTGTTAAGGTGCTGTTAGGTGGTAGTGATACTACTGTCTCTGCTGTTAAGGTTCTGCTAGGTGGTAGTGATACTACTGTCTCTGCTGTTAAGGTGCTGCTAGGTGGTAGTGATACTACTGTCTCTGCTGTTAAGGTGCTGTTAGGTGGTAGTCATGCTACTGTCTCTGCTGTTAAGGTGCTGCTAGGTGGTAGTGATACTACTGTCTCTGCTGTTAAGGTGCTGCTAGGTGGTAGTGATGATACTGTCTCTGCTGTTAAGGTGCTGCTAGGTGGTAGTGATGATACTGTCTCTGCTGTTAAGGTGCTGCTAGGTGGTAGTGATACTACTGTCTCTGCTGTTAAGGTGCTGCTAGGTGGTAGTGATACTACTGTCTCTGCTGTTAAGGTGCTGCTAGGTGGTAGTGATACTACTGTCTCTGCTGTTAAGGTGCTGCTAGGTGGTAGTGATACTACTGTCTCTGCTGTTAAGGTTCTGCTAGGTGGTAGTGATGCTACTGTCTCTGCTGTTAAGGTGCTGTTAGGTGGTAGTGATACTACTGTCTCTGCTGTTAAGGTGCTGCTAGGTGGTAGTGATACTACTGTCTCTGCTGTTAAGGTGCTGCTAGGTGGTAGTCCTGCTACTGTCTCTGCTGTTAAGGTGCTGCTAGGTGGTAGTCATGCTACTGTCTCTGCTGTTAAGGTGCTGCTAGGTGGTAGTCATGCTACTGTCTCTGCTGTTAAGGTGCTGCTAGGTGGTAGTGATGCTACTGTCTCTGCTGTTAAGGTGCTGCTAGGTGGTAGTGATGCTACAGTCTCTGCTGTTAAGGTGCTGCTAGGTGGTAGTCCTGCTACTGTCTCTGCTGTTAAGGTGCTGCTAGGTGGTAGTGATACTACTGTCTCTGCTGTTAAGGTGCTGCTAGGTGGTAGTGATACTACTGTCTCTGCTGTTAAGGTGTTGCTAGGTGGTAGTGATGATACTGTCTCTGCTGTTAAGGTGCTGCTAGGTGGTAGTCCTGCTACTGTCTCTGCTGTTAAGGTGCTGCTAGGTGGTAGTGATGATACTGTCTCTGCTGTTAAGGTGCTAGTCATGCTACTGTCTCTGCTGTTAAGGTGCTGCTAGGTGGTAGTGATACTACTGTCTCTGCTGTTAAGGTGCTGCTAGGTGGTAGTGATACTACTGTCTCTGCTGTTAAGGTGCTGCTAGGTGGTAGTGATACTACTGTCTCTGCTGTTAAGGTGCTGCTAGGTGGTAGTGATACTACTGTCTCTGCTGTTAAGGTTCTGCTAGGTGGTAGTGATGCTACTGTCTCTGCTGTTAAGGTGCTGTTAGGTGGTAGTGATACTACTGTCTCTGCTGTTAAGGTGCTGCTAGGTGGTAGTGATACTACTGTCTCTGCTGTTAAGGTGCTGCTAGGTGGTAGTCCTGCTACTGTCTCTGCTGTTAAGGTGCTGCTAGGTGGTAGTCATGCTACTGTCTCTGCTGTTAAGGTGCTGCTAGGTGGTAGTCATGCTACTGTCTCTGCTGTTAAGGTGCTGCTAGGTGGTAGTGATGCTACTGTCTCTGCTGTTAAGGTGCTGCTAGGTGGTAGTGATGCTACAGTCTCTGCTGTTAAGGTGCTGCTAGGTGGTAGTCCTGCTACTGTCTCTGCTGTTAAGGTGCTGCTAGGTGGTAGTGATACTACTGTCTCTGCTGTTAAGGTGCTGCTAGGTGGTAGTGATACTACTGTCTCTGCTGTTAAGGTGTTGCTAGGTGGTAGTGATGATACTGTCTCTGCTGTTAAGGTGCTGCTAGGTGGTAGTCCTGCTACTGTCTCTGCTGTTAAGGTGCTGCTAGGTGGTAGTGATGATACTGTCTCTGCTGTTAAGGTGCTAGTCATGCTACTGTCTCTGCTGTTAAGGTGCTGCTAGGTGGTAGTCATGCTACTGTCTCTGCTGTTAAGGTGCTGCTAGGTGGTAGTGATACTACTGTCTCTGCTGTTAAGTTGCTGCTAGGTGGTAGTGATACTACTGTCTCTGCTGTTAAGGTGTTGCTAGGTGGTAGTCCTGCTACTGTCTCTGCTGTTAAGGTGCTGCTAGGTGGTAGTGCTGCTAGGTGGTAGTCTGAGGCTAGTAGTGAGAAGATAAAACACCCTTTTGCACATGAAGGTAGTTGATGTTCTATGTTGGGTGACAACAGGGATGACAGATCTAACCCGGCGCTGACAGGAGCTGGACGCAACCGCTGTAGATGGAGAACAGAACATTCATTTAGTTTGTTTTGTAATAAATGTGTGTGGATGTTTTAATGATGAGAACAGAGAGAGACGTGTCCAGATGATGTCCTCTCTAAACAGGGTCAGGGTTTAGTAATATGCTCAAGCTTTCATTGGTACAAAAACCCAACTTTTAGACTGAACTTTTTTTTGACAGGGTTTTCTCAGCCCTGGGGCGGCAGGGGTAGCCTAGTGGTTAGAGCGTTGGACTAGTAACCGGAAGGTTGCAAGTTCAAATCCCCTGAGCTGACAAGGTACAAATCTGTCATTCTGCCCCTGAACAGGCAGTTAACCCACTGTTCTGAGGCCGTCATTGAAAATAAGAATTTGTTCTTAACTGACTTGCAGAGTTAAATAAAGATAAAATAAAAGTGTAATGTCACCTAAAAGTGCCTTCTGAAGGTTTTCACACCCCCTTTTTTTTAACCTTTTTCACATTTTGTTGTTACAAAGTCAGATTTAAAATGTATTTAATTGTATTTCTGGTGTCAATGATCCTCATGAAATATTTCTGTCAGATCGGGGAGATCGATCACCCCAGAGTAATGTACAACAATACATTACATGATTTCCACTGTCTCTATAGCCAAGATCTAGTCTGGATTTTCAGAACAAACTGTGTCTCTATAGCCAAGATCTAGTCTGATTTTCAGAATAAACTGTGTCTCTATAGCCAAGATCTAGTCTGGATTTTCAGAATACACTGTCTCTATAGCCAAGATCTAGTCTGGATTTTCAGAACAAACTGTCTCTATAGCCAAGATCTAGTCTGGATTTTCAGAACAAACTGTCTCTATAGCCAAGATCTAGTCTGGATTTTCAGAACACACTGTCTCTATAGCCAAGATCTAGTCTGGATTTTCAGAACAAACTGTCTCTATAGCCAAGATCTAGTCTGGATTTTCAGAATAAACTGTGTCTCTATAGCCAAGATCTAGTCTGGATTTTCAGAACAAACTGTCTCTATAGCCAAGATCTAGTCTGATTTTCAGAACAAACTGTCTCTATAGCCAAGATCTAGTCTGATTTTCAGAACAAACTGTCTCTATAGCCAAGATCTAGTCTGATTTTCAGAACAAACTGTCTCTATAGCCAAGATCTAGTCTGATTTTCAGAACAAACTGTCTCTATAGCCAAGATCTAGTCTGATTTTCAGAACAAACTGTCTCTATAGCCAAGATCTAGTCTGATTTTCAGAACAAACTGTCTCTATAGCCAAGATCTAGTCTGATTTTCAGAACAAACTGTCTCTATAGCCAAGATCTAGTCTGATTTTCAGAACAAACTGTCTCTATAGCCAAGATCTAGTCTGATTTTCAGAACAAACTGTCTCTATAGCCAAGATCTAGTCTGATTTTCAGAACACACTGTCTCTGTAGCCAAGATCTAGTCTGGATTTTCAGAACAAACTGTCTCTGTAGCCAAGATCTAGTCTGATTTTCAGAATAAACTGTCTCTATAGCCAAGATCTAGTCTGATTTTCAGAACAAACTGTCTCTATAGCCAAGATCTAGTCTGGATTTTCAGAACAAACTGTCTCTATAGCCAAGATCTAGTCTGGATTTTCAGAACAAACTGTCTCTATAGCCAAGATCTAGTCTGATTTTCAGAACAAACTGTCTCTATAGCCAAGATCTAGTCTGATTTTCAGAACAAACTGTCTCTATAGCCAAGATCTAGTCTGATTTTCAGAACAAACTGTCTCTATAGCCAAGATCTAGTCTGGATTTTCAGAATAAACTGTCTCTATAGCCAAGATCTAGTCTGATTTTCAGAACACACTGTCTCTATAGCCAAGATCTAGTCTGATTTTCAGAACAAACTGTCTCTATAGCCAAGATCTAGTCTGATTTTCAGAACAAACTGTCTCTATAGCCAAGATCTAGTCTGATTTTCAGAACAAACTGTCTCTATAGCCAAGATCTAGTCTGATTTTCAGAACAAACTGTCTCTATAGCCAAGATCTAGTCTGATTTTCAGAACAAACTGTCTCTATAGCCAAGATCTAGTCTGATTTTCAGAACAAACTGTCTCTATAGCCAAGATCTAGTCTGATTTTCAGAACAAACTGTCTCTATAGCCAAGATCTAGTCTGATTTTCAGAACAAACTGTCTCTATAGCCAAGATCTAGTCTGATTTTCAGAACAAACTGTCTCTATAGCCAAGATCTAGTCTGATTTTCAGAACAAACTGTCTCTATAGCCAAGATCTAGTCTGATTTTCAGAACAAACTGTCTCTATAGCCAAGATCTAGTCTGATTTTCAGAACAAACTGTCTCTATAGCCAAGATCTAGTCTGATTTTCAGAACAAACTGTCTCTATAGCCAAGATCTAGTCTGATTTTCAGAACAAACTGTCTCTATAGCCAAGATCTAGTCTGATTTTCAGAACACACTGTCTCTATAGCCAAGATCTAGTCTGATTTTCAGAACACACTGTCTCTATAGCCAAGATCTAGTCTGATTTTCAGAACAAACTGTCTCTATAGCCAAGATCTAGTCTGATTTTCAGAACAAACTGTCTCTATAGCCAAGATCTAGTCTGATTTTCAGAACACACAGGAGCAGATTCCACTTATCTGTCTCTCTCTCTCTCTTTACCCAGTGAAGGTCACATGCAGTTTGGCCACGGTGTTTTTTCCAGATGTGATCTATTCATCTCCCAACTCCTGTGTATATTTGTCTCTGTGTTTTAGGTTTTAGGAAGGTGAGTTCAACTCTACCAGGTGTCTGTTAGAAAGCAGACTGAGACAGGTTCTCCTCTAGGGTGTTGCCTGTGATTTAGGAAGGTGAATTCATCTCTACCAGGTGTCTGTTAGAAAGCAGACTGAGACAGGTTCTCCTCTAGGGTGTTGCCTGTGATTTAGGAAGGTGAATTCATCTCTACCAGGTGTCTGTTAGAAAGCAGACTGAGACAGGTTCTCCTCTAGGGTGTTGCCTGTGTTTTAGCTTCATTTACGGCTCCTTTTACCCTAAACCCCCCCCGCCCCCCCCCCAGTCCCGACATACTCTACTGGCGGACCGGATCCAGACCCAGAACCGGGTCAATGCGGACCGCAAGGCCCGAAGAAAGTTTTAAAAAGATACAGTAGCAGTCGAAAGTTTGGACACACCTACTCATTCAGGGGTTTTTCTTTATTTTGGACTATTTTCTACATTGTAGAATAATAGTGAAGACATCAAAATAATGAAATAGCACATATGGAATCATGTAGTAACACATATGGAATCATGTAATAACACATATGGAATCATGTAATAACACATATGGAATCATGTAATAACACATATGGAATCATGTAGTAGCACATATGGAATCATGTAGTAACACATATGGAATCATGTAGTAACACACATGGAATCATGTAATAACACATATGGAATCATGTAATAACACATATGGAATCATGTAGTAAACACATATGGAATCATGTAATAACACATATGGAATCATGTAATAACACATATGGAATCATGTAATAACACACATGGAATCATGTAATAACACATATGGAATCATGTAATAACACATATGGAATCATGTAGTAACACATATGGAATCATGTAATAACACATATGGAATCATGTAGTAACACACATGGAATCATGTAGTAACACATATGGAATCATGTAATAACACATATGGAATCATGTAATAACACATATGGAATCATGTAGTAACACATATGGAATCATGTAGTAACACATATGGAATCATGTAGTAACACACATGGAATCATGTAGTAACACACATGGAATCATGTAGTAACACACATGGAATCATGTAGTAACACATATGGAATCATGTAGTAACACATATGGAATCATGTAGTAACACATATGGAATCATGTAGTAACACATATGGAATCATGTAGTAACACACATGGAATCATGTAATAACACATATGGAATCATGCAATAACACATATGGAATCATGTAGTAACACATATGGAATCATGTAATAACACATATGGAATCATGCAATAACACATATGGAATCATGCAATAACACATATGGAATCATGTAGTAACACATATGGAATCATGCAGTAACACATATGGAATCATGTAGTAACACATATGGAATCATGTAATAACAGAAAAAAAGTGCTAAATCAAAATATATTTTAGATTTGAGATTCTGCAAAGTAGCTTTGCACACGCTTGACACTCTCTCAACCAGCTTCACCTGGAATTATTTTCCAACAGTCTTGAAGGAGTTCCTACATATGCTGAGCACTTGTTGGCTGCTTTTCCTTCACTCTGTGGTCCAACTCATCCCAAACCTTCTCAGTTGGGTTGAGGTCAGGTGATTGTGAAGGCCAGGTCATCTGATGCAGCACTCCATCACTCTCCTTCTTGGTCAAATAGCCCTGACACAACCTGGAGGTGTGTTGGGTTATTGTCCTGTTGAAAAACAAATGATAGTCCCACTAAGCACAAACCAGATGGGATGGTGTATCACTGCAGAACGCTGTGGTAGCCATGCTGGTAAAGTATGCCTTGAATTCTAAATAAATCACAGACTGTTTCACCAGCAAAGCACCATCACACCTCCACCTCCATGCTTCACTGTGGGAACCACACACGTGGAGATCATCCGTTCATCTACTCTGTGTCTCACAAAGACACGGCGGTTGGAACCAAAAATCTTAAATTTGGACTCATCAGACCAAAGGACAGATTTCCACCGGTCTAATGTCCATTGTTTGTGTTTCTTGGCCTTATCGGTGTCCTTTAAAAATATATATATTGAGCTAGGCAAGTTTGTTAAGAACAAATTCTAATTTTACAATGCCGGCCTAACCCGGACAGCGCTGGGCCAATTGTGCGCAGCCCCATGGGATTCCCGATCACGGCCTGTTGTGACAAAGCCCAAGATCAAACCACTGAGATGCTTTAGACCACAGTGACAAAGCCCAAGATCAAACCACTGAGATGCAGTGCTTTAGACCACAGTGACAAAGCCCAAGATCAAACCACTGAGATGCTTTAGACCACAGTGACAAAGCCCAAGATCAAACCACTGAGATGCAGTGCTTTAGACCACAGTGACAAAGCCCAAGATCAAACCACTGAGATGCTTTAGACCACAGTGACAAAGCCCAAGATCAAACCACTGAGATGCTTTAGACCACAGTGACAAAGCCCAAGATCAAACCACTGAGATGCAGTGCTTTAGACCACAGTGACAAAGCCCAAGATCAAACCACTGAGATGCTTTAGACCACAGTGACAAAGCCCAAGATCAAACCACTGAGATGCAGTGCTTTAGACCACAGTGACAAAGCCCAAGATCAAACCACTGAGATGCTTTAGACCACAGTGACAAAGCCCAAGATCAAACCACTGAGATGCAGTGCTTTAGACCACAGTGCCACTCGGGAGCCCAGAAATAGTAGTGTTATTTTGTTGTTGCAGCATTTCGACCATGAAGGCCTGATTTCACACTGTCTCCTCTGAACAGTTGATGTTGAGATGTGGCTGTTACTGGAACTCTGTGAAGCATTTATTTGGGCTGCATTCTGAGGTGCAGGTAACTCTAATGAACTTATCCTCTGCAGCAGAGGTAACTCTGGGCGGTCCTCATGAGAGCCAGTTTCATCATAGTGCTTGGTGGTTTATGCGACTGCACTTGAAGAAACTTTTGTTGACATTCTCCGTATTGACTGATCTTCATGTCTGAAAGTAATGATGGACTGTCGTTTCTCTTTGCTTATTTAAGCTGTTCTTTCCATAATATGGATTTAGCCCTATTTGGTAAAAGACCATCTTCTGTGTACCAGCCCTACCGTGTCACAACACAACTGATTGGCTCAAACACTTTAAGAAGGAAAGAAATTGCACAGATTAACTTTGAACAAGGCACACCTGTTAATTGAAATGCATTCCAGGTGACTACCTCATAACTCACTCTGTCTAGTGTGCTCTATAGGGTATAGGGTGCCATGGGTATAGGGTGCCATGGGTATAGGGTGCCATGGGTATAGGGTGGTGCCATGGGTATAGGGTGGTGCCATGGGTATAGGGTGGTGCCATGGGTATAGGGTGGCGCCATGGGTATAGGGGGGCGCCATGGGTATAGGGGGGCGCCATGGGTATAGGGGGCGCCATGGGTATAGGGGGCGCCATGGGTATAGGGTGGCGCCATGGGTATAGGGGCGCCACGGGTATAGGGGGCGCCACGGGTATAGGGGGCGCCACGGGTATAGGGGGCGCCACGGGTATAGGGGGGCGCCACGGGTATAGGGGGGCGCCACGGGTATAGGGGGGCGCCACGGGTATAGTGGGGCGCCACGGGTATAGGGGGGCGCCACGGGTATAGGGTGGTGCCACGGGTATAGGGTGCCAGAGAATTGAATGTGTCAGGAAGACCAGCAGTTCATAACTCACTCCGTCTTCTGCATGTCTAATGAGGGACCACTGTTAATCCGTTGGCAATCAATAATGAATACCTAGGATTCATTCCAAATGGCACCCTATTCCCTATATAGAAGGTACCCTATACCCTATACAGATGGCACCCTATTCCCTATATAGGGCTGTCTGGTCAAAAGTAGTGTGCTCTATAGGGTATAAGGAATAGGGTAGCATCTATATAGGGAATAGGGTACCTTCTATATAGGGTGCCATCTGTATAGGGAATAGGGTGCCATCTGTATAGGGAGCCATCTGTATAGGGTGCCATCTTTCGGTACATCTCATATCATATAAGGAATGAGAGGACGGAGCCTAGTAATTTGCCTGAATGTTCTCTAGGGGGCAGTAGTGAGCTATAGCCAGGCTACTTGTGCAAGCTAGAAGAGAGAATTCCAAACAGCACTGCTTCTTCAGACTAAAACATCATAACTCCAGTTGACAGAACTGGTTCCGGACTCCAACCCAGGAGAATACTTTTCTTACAGAGCAGACGAGGGTCCGACCCACCGAAACAACGAAGCCATTTCACACACGACATTTGCATTGTAACGTTGTAGTTTATTCTACTAAATTAGAATTGTTTTTGAGTGACAATGAACAGATATACAGTACGACATTCATCAAATCAAACCTTACCGTGAAATACTGAATACAACCGGTACCTTACCGTAAAATACTGAATACAGCAGGTACCTTACCGTGAAATACTGAATACAGCAGGTACCTTACCGTGAAATGCTAAATACAGCCGGTACCTTACCGTAAAATACTGAATACAGCAGGTACCTTACCGTGAAATGCTGAATACAACCGGAACCTTACCATAAAATACTGAATACAGCAGGTACCTTACCGGGAAATACTGAATACAGCAGGTACCTTACCGTGGAATGATGAATACAACCAGTACCTTACCGTAAAATACTGAATACAGCAGGTACCTTACCGTGAAATACTGAATACAGCAGGTACCTTACCGTGAAATGTTGAATACAGCAGGTGCCTTACCGTGGAATGATGAATACAACCGGTACCTTACCGTAAAATACTGAATACAGCAGGTACCTTACCGTGGAATGATGAATACAACCGGTACCTTACCGTAAAATACTGAATACAGCAGGTACCTTACCGTGAAATAATGAATACAGCAGGTACCTTACCGTGAAATAATGAATACAGCAGGTACCTTACCGTGAAATGATGAATACAGCAGGTACCTTACCGTGAAATGCTGAATACAACAGGTACCTTACCGTGAAATGCTGAATACAGCAGGTACCTTACCGTGAAATGCTGAATACAGCAGGTACCTTACCGTGAAATGCTGAATACAGCAGGTACCTTACCGTGAAATGCTGAATACAACAGTTACCTTACCGTGAAATGCTGAATACAACAGGTACCGTGAAATGCTGAATACAACAGGTAGTGTGAAATACTGAATACAACAGGTACCTTACCATGAAATGATGAATACAGCAGGTACCTTACTGTGAAATGCTGAATACAGCAGGTACCTTATCGTGAAATGCTGAATACAGCAGGTACCTTACCGTGAAATGCTGAATACAACAGGTACCTTACCGTGAAATGCTGAATACAGCAGGTACCTTACCGTGAAATGCTGAATACAACAGGTACCTTATCGTGAAATGCTGAATACAGCAGGTACCTTACTGTGAAATGATGAATACAACAGGTACCTTACCGTGAAATGCTGATTACAACAGGTACCTTACAGTGAAATGCTGAATACAACAGGTGTAGTAGACCTTACAGTGAAATGCTGAATACAACAGGTGTAGTAGACCTCACAGTGAAATGCTGAATACAACAGGTGTAGTAGACCTTACAGTGAAATGCTGAATACAACAGGTGTAGTAGACCTCACAGTGAAATGCTGAATACAACAGGTGTAGTAGACCTTACAGTGAAATGCTGAATACAACAGGTGTAGTAGACCTTACAGTGAAATGCTGAATACAACAGGTGTAGTAGACCTCACAGTGAAATGCTGAATACAACAGGTGTAGTAGACCTTACAGGGAAATGCTGAATACAACAGGTGTAGTAGACCTTACAGTGAAATGCTGAATACAACAGGTGTAGTAGACCTTACAGTGAAATGCTGAATACAACAGGTGTAGTAGACCTTACAGTGAAATGCTGAATACAACAGGTGTAGTAGACCTCACAGTGAAATGCTGAATACAACAGGTGTAGTAGACCTTACAGTGAAATGCTTACTTTCAAGCCCTTAACCAATAATGCAGTTGTTGGTTAAGAAATAGTGTTAAGAAAAGATATACTAAATAATGAAATAAAATCAAAAAGTAATACATAACAATTACCATAACAGGTGTTTAGTCCCAGGGTCCTTAGCTTAGTGATGAGCTTTGTGGGCACTACTGTGCTTCTACACCTGCATTGCTTGCTGCTTGGGGTTTTAGGCTGGGGGTTTCTGTACAGCACTTTGAGATATCAGCTGATGTACGAAGGGCTTTTATAAATACATTTGATTTGGTGTTGAACGCTGAACTGTAGTCAATGAACAGCGTTCTCACGTAAGTGTTCCTGTTTGTTCAGGTGGGGGAAAGGGGCCAGCGTGGAGAGGAGATTGAGACTTGCGTCACCTTGTAGATTTGTTGGGGCGATATGCGAATTGGAGTGGGTCTAGAGTTTCCAGCATGCTGGAGTTTGTGAGCCACGACCAGCCTTTTCAAAGCCCTTCACGGCTACCGACGCGACTGTTGCTAAGCTACGTTGCACTTGTCATTTAGGGTCATTTTCAATCCCATTGATGATATTAATCACTATAAGCTTTGACCAATTCCCCAGAGGTTACAAGGCCCTGGTTAATAGAAGAATTAGACAATGTCCCAGTCTGTATTAGATCAATACTTTATATCAGAGAGTACTCTGAGTATACTGATATATACTCTGACTTCAAAATGACAACACAATCTTTTTATCACACACACACACACACGAACTCACATCAGTACAAACTCCACCTCTCTTTAAGTAGTGGGCTGTATTTTTTCCACATTACTAACACATGGTTTCTCATTATCTTCTGCAAGCCTTGCCATTCCTAACAGTTACTCCCCTACCTAGATCACAAGTCGACAGTTCAGTTGGCCTTGAATGCCTCAACTATACCCAGCTCATATTGAGAAATAGTAACCCAATGGCCTATTGAATTATGACTCTAACACATTTCATACAATTTATATGGTTTCAGGGTGGAATACTTTAGTCATTACTTTAAACATATAAATTCCATTATCATTTAGGCAGGCTACCTTCTCATTCTTGGGCACAGGGACTATGGTGGTCTGTTTGAAACATGTTGGTATTACAGACTCAGTCAGGGAGAGGTTGAAAATGTCAGTGAAGACACTTGCCAGTTGGTCCGCACATGCTTTGAGTTCACGTCCTGGTAATCCGTCTGGCCCCTATGGCTTTGTGAATGTTGATCTGTTTAATAAGGTCTTGCTACGGAGAGCGTGATCACACAGTCATCCAGAACAGCTGGTGCTCTCATGCATGCTTCAATGTTGCTTGCCTCGAAGCTAGCATAAAAGGCATTTAGCTTGTCTGATAGGCTCGCGTCACATGTTAGCATTATAATATGATTACACAACCCAAAAGTAATGTGAAATACACTCACAACTTAACAGAAACATACTGTATGTAGACTGCTTCATGTTTGTCTGTGCTTGCTAGCAGTAGCCAAATAGCCAGTCGGCATCCCTGGGCAGAGCATTACACCCTGGGAAGTGAAATGTACTCTGGGATTTGTTGTATGCTGTGTAAATTCCATTGTATTTCTATGGCGTGTAGACTACATGTGTAGTAGATGGCGTGTAGACTACATGTCCTCCGTCGTGACTTCCCCTAAAGGCCCATCTGCTAGCCGCAGCCAGCTAGCTATCTAGAGCATATCGGACTGTTAACTGAAGAGGTCCATCAGCCAATTTCTTGGGCTACAATAACTATTTTGCCAATTGGCCTGGACCTTTTTACTGCCGACACGGGACCCTGCGACTGGTCTGCCGACGTAACCGTCCGAGGGGGTCTACAACAGACTGTCCCGTCGCAACGTCCCCCTAAGGCCCTTCTGCTAGTCTGCTAGCACCCGCCCGCTAGCTGTCTGAATCGCCATGTCTCCAGCCCTCCTAGCTACCCACTGGTCCCTATGATCACTCGGCTACGCATGCCTCTCCCTAATGTCAATATGTCATGTCCATTACTGTTTTGGTTAGTGATTATTGTCTTATTTCACTGTAGAGCCTCCAGCCCTGTTCAATATGCCTTGTCCATTGCTGTTTTGGTTAGTGATTGTCTTATTTCACTGTAGAGCCTCCAGCCCTGCTCAATATGCCTTAGCTGGCCCTTTTGTTTTACTGTAGAACCTCCAGCCCTACTCAATATGCCTTAGCTGGCCCTTTTGTTTTACTGTAGAACCTCCAGCCCTACTCAATATGCCTTAGCTGGCCCTTTTGTTTTACTGTAGAACCTCCAGCCCTACTCAATATGCCTTAGCTGGCCCTTTTGTTTCACTGTAGAGCCTCCAGCCCTGCTCAATATGCCTTAGCTGGCCCTTTTGTTTCACCTCCCACACATGCGGTGACCTCACCTCGTCTAAATGATGTCTCTAGAGACAAAACCTCTCTCATCGTCACCTCATCACCTCTCTCAATGCCTAGGTTTACCTCCACTGTATTCACATCCTACCATACTCTTGTCTGTACATTATGCCTTGAATCTATTCTTCCGCGCCCAGAAACCTGCTCCTTTTACTCTCTGTGCCGAAAGCACTAGACAAGTTTTTATAGCCTTTAGCCCGTAGCCTTATCCAACCCCTCCTCTGTTCCTCTGGTGATGTAGAGGTTAATCCAGGCCCTGCAGTGCCTAGCTCCACTCTCATTCCCCAGGCTCTCTCATTTATTGACTTCTGTTAACATTAGAAGCCTCCTCCCTAAGTTTGTTTTATTCACTGCTTTAGCACACTGTGCCAACCCAGATGTCCGAGCCGTGTCTGAATCCTGGTTTAGGAAGGCCAACAAAAAACCTGAAAATTCCAACCCCAACTATAACATTTTCTAGACAAGATAAGATAGGGGGCGGCATTGTAATCTACTGCAGAGAGAGAGCCTGCAGAGTTCTTCTAAAAATCCACCTTTCCAGAAACAAGTCTCTCTCCATTGCCGCTTGTTATAGACCCCCTCAGCCCCCAGCTGTGCCCTGGACACCATATGTGAATTGATTGCCCCCCATCTATCTTCAGAGCTCGTACTGTTAGGTGACCTAAACTGGGGCATGCGTATCTCCCCGGCCGTCCTACAATCTAAGCTCGATGCCCTCAAATCTCACACAAAATATCAATGAATCTACCAGGTACAAACTCAAATCTGTAAACACGGGCACCTTTATAGATATCATCCTAACCAACTTGCCCTCTAAATACACCTCTGCTGTCTTCAACCAAGATCACAGCGATCACTGCCTCATTGCCTGCACCCGTAATGGGTCTGCGGTCAAACGACCACCCCTCATCACTGTCAAACGCTCCCTAAAAAACTTCAGCAAGCAGGCCTTTCTAATCGACCTGGCCGGGGTATCCTGGAAGGATATTGACCTCGTCCCGTCAGTAGTGGATGCCTGGTTATTCTTTAAGTGCTTTTCTCACCATCTTAAATATTCAAAAACAATGTGAACCAGGAACAGATATAGCCATTGGTTCACTCCAGACCTGACTGCCCTTGACCAGCACAAAAACATCCTGTGGCGTTCTGCATTAGCATCGAATAGCCCCCGCGATATGCAATTTTTCAGGGAAATTAGAAACCAATATCCACAGGCAGTTAGGAAAGCGAAGGCTAGCTTTTTCAAACAGAAATGTGTGTCCTGAACCACAAACTCCATAAAGTTCTGGGACACTGTAAAGTCCATGGAGAATAAGAGCACCTCCTCCCTGCTGTTCACTGCACTGAGACTGTTAAACACTGTCAGCACTGATAAATCCACCATAATTGATCATTTCAATGGCCATGCTTTCCACCTGGCTACCCCTACCCCGGTCAACAGCCCTGCACCCCCCACAACAACTTGCCCAAGCCTCCTCCATTTCTCCTTCACCCAAATCCAGATAGCTGATGTTCTGAAAGAGTTGCAAAATCTGGGCCCCTACAAATCAGCCGGGCTAGACAATCTGGACCCCTACAAATCAGCCGGGCTAGACAATCTGGACCCCTACAAATCAGCCGGGCTAGACAATCTGGACCCCTACAAATCAGCCGGGCTAGACAATCTGGACCCCTACAAATCAGCCGGGCTAGACAATCTGGACCCCTACAAATCAGCCGGGCTAGACAATCTGGACCCCTACAAATCAGCCGGGCTAGACAATCTGGACCCCTACAAATCAGCCGGGCTAGACAATCTGGACCCCTACAAATCAGCCGGGCTAGACAATCTGGACCCCTACAAATCAGCCGGGCTAGACAATCTGGACCCCTACAAATCAGCCGGGCTAGACAATCTGGACCCCTACAAATCAGCCGGGCTAGACAATCTGGACCCCTACAAATCAGCCGGGCTAGACAATCTGGACCCCTACAAATCAGCCGGGCTAGACAATCTGGACCCCTACAAATCAGCCGGGCTAGACAATCTGGACCCCTACAAATCAGCCGGGCTAGACAATCTGGACCCCTACAAATCAGCCGGGCTAGACAATCTGGACCCCTACAAATCAGCCGGGCTAGACAATCTGGACCCCTACAAATCAGCCGGGCTAGACAATCTGGACCCCTACAAATCAGCCGGGCTAGACAATCTGGACCCTCTAAAGTTATCTGCTGAAATTGTTGCAACCCCTATTACTAGCCTGTTCAACCTCTGTTTCGTATCGTCTGAGATCCCCAAAGGTTGGAAAGCTGCCGCGGTCATCCCCCTCTTCAAAGTGAGAGAAACTCTAGACCCAAACTGTTACAGACCTATATTTTTGGTGATCTGATACTATTTCTGATTGTCTTAACTCACCACCACTAATGAGCTGTGAAGCTTCTCAAATGTTTTCTTCACCTCAAACAGGATGTGAACCAAAGTCTGTTTTTACATCCATGGAAAAAGGCTACTATAAGGAACTATTGTCGATTTGAAAAATATTTCCAGCTCTCTCCCTTAACCAATCGGATTGAAAAGGCGGAGGGAAATGGTGGAAACGTCATAAAATAGCTGATTTACTTCTGATCTCCTTGCGCAAATAGCCTTCGGTTGTCTGTCAGGAACTCCACTGGTGCAGGGAACTCCGAGGTTCCAGAATATTTTATACAATGTTGCAAGTTAGCACCAGCTTCAGTCTGGACAGAGTTGATACAATGTTGCAAGTTAGCACCAGCTTCAGTCTGGACCAAGTTGATCGTCGATACAATGTTGCAAGTTAGCACCAGCTTCAGTCTGGACAGAGTTGATCGTCGATACAATGTTGCAAGTTAGCACCAGCTTCAGTCTGGACAGAGTTGATCGTCGATACAATGTTGCAAGTTAGCACCAGCTTCAGTCTGGACAGAGTTGATAGTCGATACAATGTTGCAAGTTAGCACCAGCTTCAGTCTGGACAGAGTTGATAGTCGATACAATGTTGCAAGTTAGCACCAGCTTCAGTCTGGACAGAGTTGATCGTCGATACAATGTTGCAAGTTAGCACCAGCTTCAGTCTGGACAGAGTTGATCGTCGATACAATGTTGCAAGTTAGCACCAGCTTCAGTCTGGACAGAGTTGATCGTCGATACAATGTTGCAAGTTAGCACCAGCTTCAGTCTGGTCCAAGTTGATCGTCGATACAATGTTGCAAGTTAGCACCAGCTTCAGTCTGGACAGAGTTGATCGTCGATACAATGTTTCACCTTCCTTGCAGACACGCCATGCGTAGCCAATGTCATTTATCAAGATATGTTCTGCCTGCAGGTTGCAATGTTTTTATTTGTTGACTTTATGTAGGCTATTTTTTACATACACTATAAATATATGGATACCACTTTTTAAATGAGTGGATTCGGCTATTTCAGCCTCGCCCGTTGCTGACCGGTGTATAAAATCCCAGCACACATCCATGCGATCTCCATAGACAAACATTGGCAGTAGAATGGCCTTACTGAAGAGCTCAGTGACTTTCAACGTGGCACCGTCACAGGATGCCACCTTTCCAACAAGTCATTTCGTCACATTTCTGTCCTGCTAGAGCAGCCCCCGGTCAACTGTAAGTGCTGTTATTGTGAAGTGGAAACGTTTAGTAGCAACAACGGCTCAGCCTCGAAGTGGTAGACCACACAAGCTCACAGAACGGGACTGCTGACGCACATACCGTGTAAAAATCGTCTGTCCTCGGCTGCAACACTCACTTCTGAGTTCCAAACTGGAAGCAAAGTCGGCACGAACTGTTCGCCGTGAGCTTCGTGAAATGGGTTTCCATGGCAGAGCAGCCGCACACAAGCCTAAGATCACCATGCGCAATGCCAAGCGTTGGCTAGAGTGATGTTAAGTTTGCCGCCATAGAAAACACATTCTCTGGAGTGATGAATCAAGCTTCTCCATCTGGTAGTCTGGCGAATTTAGGTTTGGCGGATTCCAACTGTAAAGTTTGGTGGATGAGGAATAATGGTCTGGGGCTGTTTTTCATGGTTCAGGCCCCTTAGTTCCAGTGAAGGGAAATCTTAACACTACAGCATACAATGACATTCTAGATGATTCTGTGCTTCCAACTTTGTGGCAACTGTTTGGGAAAGCCCTTTCCTGTTTCAGCATGACAATGCCCCCAGTGCACAAAGTGAGATCTATACAGAAATGGTTTGTCAAGATCAGTGTAGAAGAACTTCACTGGCCTGCACAGAGCCCTGACCTCAACCCCATCGAACACCTTTGGGATGAATTGGAATGTCGACTGCGAGCCAGGCCTAATCGCCCAACATCAGTGCTCAACCTCACTAATGCTCTTGTGGCTGAATGGAAGCAAGTCCCTGCAGCAATGTTCCAACATCTAGTGGAAAGCCTTCCCAGAAGAGTGGAGGCTGTTATAGCAGCAATGTTCCAACATCTAGTGGAAAGCCTTCCCAGAAGAGAGGAGGCTGTTTAGCAGCAATGTTCCTACATCTAGTGGAAAGCCTTCCCAGAAGAGTGGAGGCTGTTATAGCAGCAATGTTCCATCATCTAGTGGAGAGCCTTCCCAGAAGAGTGGAGGCTGTTATAGCAGCAATGTTCCAACATCTAGTGGAAAGCCTTCCTAGAAGAGTGGAGGCTGTTATAGCAGCAATGTTCCAACCTCTAGTGGAAAGCCTTCCCAGAAGAGTGGAGGCTGTTATAGCAGAAATGTTCCATTATCTAGTGGAAATCCTTCCCAGAAGAGTGGAGGCTGTTATAGCAGCAATGTTCCAACATCTAGTGGAAAGCCTTCCCAGAAGAGTGGAGGCTGTTATAGCAGCAATGTTCCAACATCTAGTGGAAAGCCTTCCCAGAAGAGTGGAGGCTGTTATAGCAGCAATGTTCCTACATCTAGTGGAAAGCCTTCCCAGAAGAGTGGAGGCTGTTATAGCAGCAATGTTCCTACATCTAGTGGAAAGCCTTCCTAGAAGAGTGGAGGCTGTTATAGCAGCAATGTTCCAACATCTAGTGGAAAGCCTTCCCAGAAGAGTGGAGGCTGTTATAGCAGCAATGTTCCATCATCTAGTGGAAAGCCTTCCCAGAAGAGTGGAGGCTGTTATAGCAGCAAAGAGAGGACCAACTCCATATTAATGCCCATGAATTTGGAATGAGATGTACATGGTGTTTCTCTCTAGATTCTATACATGGTGTTTCTCTCTAGGTTCTATACATGGTGTTTCTCTCTAGATTCTATACATGGTGTTTCTCTCTAGATTCTATACATGGTGTTTCTCTCTAGGTTCTATACATGGTGTTTCTCTCTAGGTTCTATACATGGTGTGTCTCTATAGATTCTATACATGGTGTTTCTCTATAGATTCTATACATGGTGTTTCTCTCTAGATTCTATACATGGTGTTTCTCTCTAGATTCTATACATGGTGTTTCTCTCTAGATTCTATACATGGTGTGTCTCTCTAGATTCTATACATGGTGTTTCTCTCTAGGTTCTATACATGGTGTTTCTCTCTTGATTCTATACATGGTGTTTCTCTCTAGATTCTATACATGGTGTTTCTCTCTAGATTCTATACATGGTGTTTCTCTCTTGATTCTATACATGGTGTTTCTCTCTAGATTCTATACATGGTGTTTCTCTCTAGATTCTATACATGGTGTTTCTCTCTAGATTCTATACATGGTGTTTCTCTCTTGATTCTATACATGGTGTTTCTCTCTAGATTCTATACATGGTGTTTCTCTCTAGATTCTATACATGGTGTTTCTCTCTAGGTTCTATACATGGTGTTTCTCTCTGGATTCTATACATGGTGTTTCTCTCTAGGTTCTATACATGGTGTTTCTCTCTAGATTCTATACATGGTGTTTCTCTCTAGGTTCTATACATGGTGTTTCTCTCTAGGTTCTATACATGGTGTTTCTCTCTAGGTTCTATACATGGTGTTTCTCTCTAGGTTCTATACATGGTCTTTCTCTCTAGGTTCTATACATGGTGTTTCTCTCTAGGTTCTATACATGGTGTTTCTCTCTAGGTTCTATACATGGTGTTTCTCTCCTCTCTAGGTTCTATACATGGTGTTTCTCTCTAGATTCTATACATGGTGTTTCTCTCTAGGTTCTATACATGGTGTGTCTCTCTAGATTCTATACATGGTGTTTCTCTCTAGTTTCTATACATGCTGTTTCTCTCTAGGTTCTATACATGGTGTTTCTCTCTAGGTTCTATACATGGTGTTTCTCTCCTCTCTCTAGGTTCTATACATGGTGTTTCTCTTCTCTCTCTAGGTTCTATACATGGTGTTTCTCTCTAGGTTCTATACATGGTGTTTCTCTCTAGGTTCTATACATGGTGTTTCTCTCTAGGTTCTATACATGGTGTTTCTCTCTAGTTTCTATACATGGTGTTTCTCTCTAGATTCTATACATGGTGTTTCTCTCTAGATTCTATACTTGGTGTTTCTCTCTAGGTTCTATACATGGTGTTTCTCTCTAGGTTCTATACATAGTGTCAGTGTTAGGTCTTATGGTGTGTTGTCCCATATTATAAGTGAACCACTTAATAGAATGTTTGACATTTTGTTTTAATCTTAACACATGTTTCTCTCCCTCTCTCTCCCTCCCCTGCTCTCTCTCCCTCTCCCCCTGCCCCCTCTCCCCTCCCCATTTCTCCTTCGTTTGCTCTCTCCTCCTCCCCCTGCCCCCTCTCCCTCCCTCTCCCCCTGCCCCCTCTCCCTCCCTCTCCCCCTGCCCCCCTCCCTCCCTCTCCCCCTGCCCCCTCTCCCACCCCCTCTCCCACTCCCCATCTCTCCTTCGTTTGCTCTCTCCTCCTCCCTCTCCCCCCGCCACTGTCCCCCGCCACTCTCCCCTCCCTCCCTCCCTCTCCCACTAGATCCCATTAAGACCGCCCAGGGCTCCCTGTCCCTGAAGGCTTACAGGTTAACACCCAAACTGATGGAGATCTGCAAGGAGAAGGACTTCTCAGCCGAGGGGTGAGACACACACACACACGAGGAGACACACACATGAGGAGACACACACACACACACACACACACACACACACACACACACACACACACACACGCGCACACACACGCGCACAGGCACCAGCCTCCACTTCAGAAGCTGGATGAGAATTGCCATCAATACCACACACACACACACACCACAAAGACACAAATACGAACTGCACCTTTCCTGATAAGAATTCAGCATCAATGCTGCTCTTTGTGAAACTCCCTTCAAAAGATTCCAATGCCTGATGTTATTTTCCCCACGAGCAGGGAGAGCCTCATCAGAGGCTCTTAGTGATGTGATGATGGGGGTTTATAACTAGTGTGTGTGTTGGGGCTGTCAAACAGCTATACTGCCATGTTGATCCTCCGCCTGGCTGGTTTTGACCCTCAGGCTGCTGGCCATTGATTTGCATCTGAATGAAGTGTAATGAGAGAGACGTTTTCAAATAGATCTGAGTTCCCACAAGCTGAGTTTATGAAAAGAAGGAATCCCAACAGACTGGTATTAAATTGACCAGAAAATAAACTGCTTTTGGATTTAAAAAAAGGTGAGTCAGTATTAGGAACTGTTGGCTTTGGCTTGGATTACTCCTTATTCTATAGTTAGTTTCACACCCACACCTACCCTTACCTACCTACCCTACCTACCTACCTACCTACCTACCTACCTACCTACCCTTACCTACCTACCTACCCTTACCTACCTACCTACCCTTACCTACCTACCCTTACCTACCTACCTACCCTTACCTACCTACCTACCCTTACCTACCTACCTACCCTTACCTACCTACCTACCATTACCTACCTACCCTTACCTACCTACCTACCCTTACCTACCTACCTACCTACCCTTACCTACCTACCCTTACCTACCTACCTACCTACCCACCTACCCTTACCTACCTACCCTTACCTACCTACCTACCCTTACCTACCTACCCTTACCTACCTACCCTTACCTACCAACCCTTACCTACCTACCAACCCTTACCTACCTACCAACCCTTACCTACCTACCCTTACCTACCTACCAACCCTTACCTACCCTTACCTACCTACCCTTACCTACCTACCTACCCTTACCTACCTACCTACCCTTACCTACCTACATACCCTTACCTACCTACCCTTACCTACCTACCCTTACCTACCCTCACCACCTACCTACCCTTACCTACCTACCCTTACCTACCTACCTACCCATACCTACCTACCTACACTTACCTACCTACCCTTACCTACCCTACCCTTACCTACCCTACCCTTACCTACCCTTACCTACCTACCCTTACCTACCCTTACCTAACCTTACCTACCTACCCTTACCTACCTACCTACCCTTACCTACCTACCTTACCTACCTACCCTTACCTACCTACCTACCCTTACCTACCCTCACCTACCTACCTACCCTTACCTACCTACCTACCCCTACCTACCTACACTTACCTACCTACACTTACCTACCTACCCTACCTACCTACCCTTACCTACCTACCTTACCTACCTACCCTACCTACCTACCCTTACCTACCTACACTTACCTACCTACACTTACCTACCCTACCTACCTACCCTTACCTACCTACCCTTACCTACCTACCCTTACCTACCTACACTTACCTACCTACCCTACCTACCTACCCTTACCTATTTACCCTTACCTACCCTTACCTACCTACCTACCTACTCTTACCTACCTACCCTTACCTACCTACCCTTACCTACCTACCTACCATTACCTACCTACCCTTACCTACCTACCTACCCTTACCTACCTACCCTTACCTACCTACCCTTACCTACCTACCCTTACATACCTACCTATACCTACCTACCCTTACCTACCAACCCTTACCTACCTACCAACCCTTACCTACCTACCTACCTACCTACCCTTACCTACCTACCAACCCTTACCTACCTACCCTTACCTACCTACCTACCCTTACCTACCTACATACCCTTACCTACCTACACTTACCTACCTACCCTACCTACCTACCCTTACCTACCCTCACCTACCTACCTACCCTTACCTACCTACCCATACCTACCTACCTACCCATACCTACCTACCTACACTTACCTACCTACCCTACCTACCCTACCCTTACCACCCCTACCCTTACCTACCCTTACCTACCCTACCCTTACCTACCCTTACCTACCTACCTACCTACCTACCCTCACCTACCTACCTACCCTTACCTACCTACCTACCCCCACCTACCCACCTACCCTTACCCACCCACACCCCCACTCCACCTACCCTACCTACCCTTACCTACCTACCTTACCTACCTACCCTTACCTACCTACCCTTACCTACCTACCCTTACCTACCTACACTTACCTACCTACACTTACCTACCTACCCTACCTACCTACCCTTACCTACCCTTACCTACCTACCTACCTACTCTTACCTACCTACCCTTACCTACCTACCTACCTACCCTTACCCCCCTACCAACCCTTACCTACCTACCCTTACCTACCTACCAACCCTTACCTACAGGGGTGGTCAGGTGTAACAGGGGTGGTCAGGTGTAACAGGGGTGGTCAGGTGTAACGGGTGGTCAGGTGTAACAGGGGTGGTCAGGTGTAACAGGGGTGGTCAGGTGTAACAGGTGTGGTCAGGTGTAACAGGGGTGGTCAGGTGTAACAGGGGTGGTCAGGTGTAACAGGTGTGGTCAGGTGTAACAGGGGTGGTCAGGTGTAACAGGTGTGGTCAGGTGTAACAGGGGTGGTCAGGTGTAACAGGGGTGGTCAGGTGTAACAGGGGTGGTCAGGTGTAACGGGTGGTCAGGTGTAACAGGGGTGGTCAGGTGTAACAGGGGTGGTCAGGCGTAACAGGGGTGGTCAGGCGTAACAGGGGTGTAACAGGGGTGGTCAGGTGTAACCGGGGTGGTCAGGTGTAACAGGGGTGGTCAGGTGTGGTCAGGTGTAACAGGGGTGGTCAGGTGTAACAGGTGTGGTCAGGCGTAACAGGGGTGGTCAGGTGTAACCGGGGTGGTCAGGTGTAACGGGGTGGTCAGGTGTAACGGGGGTGGTCAGGTGTAACAGGGGTGGTCAGGGGTGGTCAGGTGGTCAGCCTGCCACAGTCTCCTCATGGAGCAACGTAATCGGCCAGAATCAGCGTCCAAAAAGGCCAATTACCAATTTGTTATGAAAACTTGAAATCGGCCCAAATGAATCGGTCATGCCGACCTCTACTTACCTACACCTACACACTTACCCACCGACCTACCTAACCACAACCCTACCTACCCACTTAACCACCAACTGAACTACCTACCCACCCACCTACCATCTACCTACCTACCCACCCACCTACCATCTACCTACCTACCTACCCACCCAACCACCTACCTACCCACCCAACCACCTACCTACCCAACCACCCACCTACCTACCCAACCACCCATCTACCTACCTACCCATCTACCTACCTACCCATCTACCTACCTACCCATCTACCTACCCACCCACCCAACCACCTACCTACCCACCCAACTACCATCTACCTACCTACCCACCCAACCACCTACCCACCCAACCACCTACCCACCTACCATCTACCTACCCACCCACCTACCATCTACCTACCCACCCACCTACCATCTACCTACCCACCCACCTACCATCTACCTACCTACCCACCCATTTTTTACCATCTACCCATCTACCTACCTGGAAAAACCTACCTACCTACCCATCTACCTACCTACCCATCTACCTACCTACCTACCCATACCTACCTACCTACACTTACCTACCTACCCTACCTACCCTACCCTTACCTACCCTACCCTTACCTACCCTTACCTACCTACCCTTACCTACCCTTACCTACCTACCTTACCTACCTACCCTCACCTACCTACCTACCCTTACCTACCTACCTACCCTACCCTTACCTACCTACACTTACCTACCTACCCTACCTACCCTTACCTACCTACCTTACCTACCTACCCTTACCTACCTACCCTTACCTACCTACACTTACCTACCTACACTTACCTACCTACCCTACCTACCTACCCTTACCTATTTACCCTTACCTACCCTTACCTACCTACCTACCTACTCTTACCTACCTACCCTTACCTACCTACCTACCTACCCTTACCCCCCTACCAACCCTTACCTACCTACCCTTACCTACCTACCAACCCTTACCTACCTACCTACCCTTACCTATCTACCTACCAACCCTTACCTACCTACCTACCTACCCTTACCTACCTACCAACCCTTACCTACCTACCCTACCTACCCTACCCTACCTACCCTTACCTACCTACCCTTACCTACCCTACCTACCTACCTACCTACCTACCCTTACCTACCTACCCTACCTACCTACCCTTACGTACCCTCACCTACCTACCTACCCTTACCTACCTACCCTTACCTACCTACCCATACCTACCTACCCTTACCTACCTACCTACACTTACCTACCTACCCTACCCTTACCTACCCTTACTTACCTACCCTTACCTACCCTTACCTACCTACCCTTACCTACCTACCTACCCTTACCTACCTACCCTTACCTACCTACCCTTACCTACCTACCTACCCTTACCTACCTACCTACCCTTACCTACCTACCTACCCTTACCTACCTACCTTACCTACCTACCTACCCTCACCTACCTACCTACCCTTACCTACCTACCCTACCCTTACCTACCTACCTACCCTTACCTACCTACCTACCCTTACCTACCTACCTACCCTCACCTACCTACCCTTACCTACCTACACTTACCTACCTACCCTACCTACCTACCCTTACCTACCTACCTTACCTACCCTACCTACCTACCTACACTTACCTACCTACCCTTACCTACCTACCTTACCTACCTACCTACCCTTACCTACCCTCACCTACCTACCTACCCTTACCTACCTACCTACCCTCTACCTACCTACCTACCCTTACCTACCTACCCCCTCCCCACCCTTACCTAGGTGTAACAGGGGTGGTCGGGTGTAACAGGGGTGGTCGGGTGTAACAGGGGTGGTCAGGTGTAACAGGGGTGGTCAGGTGTAACAGGGGTGGTCAGGTGTAACAGGGGTGGTCAGGTGTAACAGGGGTGGTCAGGTGTAACAGGGGTGGTCAGGTGTAACAGGGGTGGTCAGGTGTAACAGGTGTGGTCAGGTGTAACAGGGGTGGTCAGGTGTAACAGGTGTGGTCAGGTGTAACAGGGGTGGTCAGGTGTAACAGGGGTGGTCAGGTGTAACAGGGGTGGTCAGGTGTAACAGGGGTGGTCAGGTGTAACAGGGGTGGTCAGGTGTAACAGGGGTGGTCAGGTGTAACGGGTGGTCAGGCGTAACAGGGGTGGTCAGGTGTAACGGGTGGTCAGGTGTAACAGGGGTGGTCAGGCGTAACAGGGGTGGTCAGGCGTAACAGGGGTGTAACAGGGGTGGTCAGGTGTAACCGGGGTGGTCAGGTGTAACAGGGGTGGTCAGGTGTGGTCAGGTGTAACAGGGGTGGTCAGGTGTAACAGGTGTGGTCAGGCGTAACAGGGGTGGTCAGGTGTAACCGGGTGGTCAGGGTAACGGGGGTGGTCAGGTGTAACGGGGGTGGTCAGGTGTAACAGGGGTGGTCAGGGGTGGTCAGGTGGTCAGCCTGCCACAGTCTCCTCATGGAGCAACGTAATCGGCCAGAATCAGCGTCCAAAAAGGCCAATTACCAATTTGTTATGAAAACTTGAAATGGTCAAATGAATCGGTCATGCCGACCTCTACTTACCTACACCACACACTTACCCACCGACCTACCTAACCACAACCCTACCTACCCACTTAACCACCAACTGAACTACCTACCCACCCACCTACCATCTACCTACCTACCCACCCACCTACCATCTACCTACCTACCTACCCACCCAACCACCTACCTACCCACCCAACCACCTACCTACCCAACCACCCACCTACCTACCCAACCACCCATCTACCTACCTACCCATCTACCTACCTACCCATCTACCTACCTACCCATCTACCTACCCACCCACCCAACCACCTACCTACCCACCCAACTACCATCTACCTACCTACCCACCCAACCACCTACCCACCCAACCACCTACCCACCTACCATCTACCTACCCACCCACCTACCATCTACCTACCCACCCACCTACCATCTACCTACCCACCCACCTACCATCTACCTACCTACCTACCCACCCAACCACCTACCATCTACCCATCTACCTACCCACCTACCTACCTACCTACCCATCTACCTACCTACCCATCTACCTACCTACCTACCCACCCATCTACCTACCCACCTACCTACCTACCTACCTACCTACCCACCCACCTACCTACCTACCTACCTACCACCCATCTACCTACCCACCCACCTACCACCTGCCCATCTACCTACCCACCCACCTACCATCTACCCATCTACCTACCCACCTACCTACCTACCTACCCATCTACCTACCTACCTACCCACCCATCTACCTACCTACCTACCTACCCACCTACCTACCTACCTACCCATCTACCTACCTACCTACCTACCCATCTACCTACCCATCTACCTACCTACCCATCTACCTACCTACCCATCTACCTACCTACCCATCTACCTACCCACCCACCCAACCACCTACCTACCCACCCAACTACCATCTACCTACCTACCCACCCAACCACCTACCCACCCAACCACCTACCCACCTACCATCTACCTACCCACCCACCTACCATCTACCTACCCACCCACCTACCATCTACCTACCTACCTACCCACCCAACCACCTACCTACCCACCCACCTACCATCTACCCATCTACCTACCCACCTACCTACAAATCAAATCAAATCAAATCAAATTTATTTATATAGCCCTTCGTACATCAGCTGATATCTCAAAGTGCTGTACAGAAACCCAGCCTAAAACCCCAAACAGCAAACAATGCAGGTGTAAAAGCACGGTGGCTAGGAAAAACTCCCTAGAAAGGCCAAAACCTAGGAAGAAACCTAGAGAGGAACCAGGCTATGTGGGGTGGCCAGTCCTCTTCTGGCTGTGCCGGGTAGAGATTATAACAGAACATGACCAAGATGTTCAAATGTTCATAAATGACCAGCATGGTCGAATAATAATAAGGCAGAACAGTTGAAACTGGAGCAGCAGCACAGTCAGGTGGACTGGGGACAGCAAGGAGTCATCATGTCAGGTAGTCCTGGGGCACGGTCCTAGGGCTCAGGTCCTCCGAGAGAGAGAGAAAGAAAGAGAGAATTAGAGAGAGCATATGTGGGGTGGCCAGTCCTCTTCTGGCTGTGCCGGGTGGAGATTATAACAGAACGTGGCCAAGATGTTCAAATGTTCATAAATGACCAGCATGGTTGAATAATACCTACCTACCCACCTACCTACCTACCTACCTACCCACCCATCTACCTACCTACCTACCCACCCATCTACCTACCTACCTACCCACCCATCTACCTACCTACCTACCCACCTACCTACCTACCCATCTACCTACCTACCCATCTACCTACCCACCCATCTACCTACCCACCTACCTACCTACCTACCTACCTACCTACCTACCTACCTACCTACCCATCTACCTACCTACCTACCTACCTACCCATCTACCTACCCACCCACCTACCATCTACCCATCTACCTACCCACCTACCTACCTACCTACCCATCTACCTACCTACCTACCTACCCACCCATCTACCTACCTACCTACCCACCTACCTACCTACCTACCCATCTACCTACCTACCTACCTACCCATCTACCTACCCATCTACCTACCTACCTACCTACCCATCTACCTACCCATCTACCTACCTACCTACCCACCCATCTACCTACCTACCCACCCATCTACCTACCTACCCACCCATCTACCTACCCACCTACCTACCTACCTACCTACCCACCCATCTACCTACCTACCTACCCACCCATCTACCTACCTACCTACCTACCTACCCACCCATCTACCTACCTACCTACCCACCCATCTACCTACCTACCTACCTACCTACCCACCCATCTACCTACCTACCCACCCATCTACCTACCTACCCACCCATCTACCCATCTACCTACCTACCTACCCACCCATCTACCTATCTACCTACCTACCTACCCACCCATCTACCTATCTACCTACCTACCTACCCACCCATCTACCTACCTACCCACCCATCTACCTACCTACCTACCTACCCACCCATCTACCTACCTACCTACCCACCCATCTACCTACCTACCTACCTACCTACCCACCCATCTACCTACCTACCCACCTACCTACCTACCTACCCATCTACCTACCCATCTACCTACCCACCCACCCACCTACCTACCCACCCTCTACCTACCCATCTACCTACCCACCTACCTACCTACCTACCCACCTACCTACCCATCTACCTACCTACCTACCCACCCATCTACCTACCTACCCATCTACCTACCTACCTACCTACCCCTCTACCCACCCTCTACCTACCCACCTACCTACCCACCCTCTACCTACCTACCATTCTACCTACCTACCCATCTAAGTAGTAGTTATTTCCTCTCTGAGGTCAGTTGCTCATTTATTGGCTGGTTGCTTAGCCACTGACTCCATCTGACTCTACCCATCTACCTACCTACCCATCTACCTACCTACCTACCCATCTATCTACCTACCTACCTACCCATCTACCTACCTACCTACCTACCCATCTACCTACCTACCCATCTACCCATCTACCTACCCATCTACCTACCTACCTTCCCATCTACCTACCTACCTACCCATCTACCTACCCATCTACCTACCTACCTACCCATCTACCTACCTACCTACCCATCTACCTACCCATCTACCTACCTACCTACCCATCTACCTACCTACCTACCCATCTACCTACCTACCCATCTACCCATCTACCTACCTACCACCTACCCATCTACCTACCCATCTACCTACCTACCTACCCATCTACCCATCTACCTACCTACCTACCCATCTATCTACCTACCTACCCACCCATCTACCTACCCACCCATCTACCTACCCACCCATCTACCTACCTACCCACCCATCTACCTACCTACCCACCTACCTACCTACCTACCTACCTACCTACCTACCCACCCATCTACCTACCTACCTACCCACCCATCTACCTACCTACCCACCCATCTACCTACCTACCCACCCATCTACCTACCTACCCATCCATCTACCTACCTACCTACCTACCCACCCACCCATCTACCTACCTACCTACCTACCCACCCACCCATCTACCTACCTACCCACCCATCTACCTACCTACCCATCCATCTACCTACCTACCTACCCACCCATCTACCTACCCACCCATCTACCTACCCACCCATCTACCTACCTACCCATCCATCTACCTACCTACCCACCCATCTACCTACCTACCCACCCATCTACCTACCTACCCATCCATCTACCTACCTACCTACCCACCCATCTACCTACCTACCCACCCATCTACCTACCTACCCATCCATCTACCTACCTACCCACCCATCTACCTACCTATCTACCCACCCATCTACCTACTCACCCCTCTACCCACCCTCTACCTAGCTACCATTCTACCTACCTACCTACCCATCTACCTACCCACCTACCTACCCATCTACCTACCTACCCACCTACCTACCCACCTACCTACCTACCTACCCACCCATCTACCTACCTACCCCTCTACCCACCCTCTACCTACCCACCTACCTACCCACCCTCTACCTACCTACCATTCTACCTACCTACCCATCTAAGTAGTAGTTATTTCCTCTCTGAGGTCAGTTGCTCATTTATTGGCTGGTTGCTTAGCCACTGACTCCATCTGACTCTCTGTCCAGTTCGTTGTCGATCTTTTTATTCGTTTCGCTGGGTCGTGTTCATTATAGGCACCGAGTGGGAGGGAACGAAACACCACCTGAATTTTGTCCAATGAGAAACGCTCTTTTTTTTTTTGGTGTCTGTTTTGTGATAATGTTTGGCTATGTTGTGATAATGACTAGGGAACCCTGTTAGTTTCTAATGCACCAGGTCCTCATCAGCGTGTCTCTGAATACGCTGCTGATTGAAAGACCAGGAGGACAATAGCAGCTCTATTTGCTCGGCTGGCGAAGACTCATTTCACCACCGTTATTATGAGGACAATCTGAATAATATACCATTTCAAAGGAGGGCTTCAGTTTTCTATGATGGGTTCTTTCCATGTGGCTGTATGTGATGTTTTATAAGTGGCTGTTTTTGTTATCTTTTAAATGAAAGGCAGGAAGAGAGAGAGACCGCACTGAATTAG
>NC_088409.1:554118-611668 GCF_034236695.1 Oncorhynchus nerka | reverse complement strand
AGAGAAACACCATGTATAGAATCTAGAGAGAAACACCATGTATAGAATCTAGAGAGAAACACCATGTATAGAATCTAGAGAGAAACACCATGTATAGAATCTAGAGAGAAACACCATGTATAGAATCTAGAGAGAAACACCATGTATAGAATCAAGAGAGAAACACCATGTATAGAATCTAGAGAGAAACACCATGTATAGAATCTAGAGAGAAACACCATGTATAGAATCAAGAGAGAAACACCATGTATAGAACCTAGAGAGAAACACCATGTATAGAATCTAGAGAGACACACCATGTATAGAATCTAGAGAGAAACACCATGTATAGAATCTAGAGAGAAACACCATGTATAGAATCTAGAGAGAAACACCATGTATAGAATCTATAGAGAAACACCATGTATAGAATCTATAGAGACACACCATGTATAGAACCTAGAGAGAAACACCATGTATAGAACCTAGAGAGAAACACCATGTATAGAATCTAGAGAGAAACACCATGTATAGAATCTAGAGAGAAACACCATGTATAGAACCTAGAGAGAAACACCATGTATAGAATCTAGAGAGAAACACCATGTACATCTCATTCCAAATTCATGGGCATTAATATGGAGTTGGTCCTCTCTTTGCTGCTATAACAGCCTCCACTCTTCTGGGAAGGCTTTCCACTAGATGATGGAACATTGCTGCTATAACAGCCTCCACTCTTCTGGGAAGGCTTTCCACTAGATGTTGGAACATTGCTGCTATAACAGCCTCCACTCTTCTAGGAAGGCTTTCCACTAGATGTAGGAACATTGCTGCTATAACAGCCTCCACTCTTCTGGGAAGGCTTTCCACTAGATGTAGGAACATTGCTGCTATAACAGCCTCCACTCTTCTGGGAAGGCTTTCCACTAGATGTTGGAACATTGCTGCTATAACAGCCTCCACTCTTCTGGGAAGGCTTTCCACTAGATGTTGGAACATTGCTGCTATAACAGCCTCCACTCTTCTGGGAAGGATTTCCACTAGATAATGGAACATTTCTGCTATAACAGCCTCCACTCTTCTGGGAAGGCTTTCCACTAGAGGTTGGAACATTGCTGCTATAACAGCCTCCACTCTTCTAGGAAGGCTTTCCACTAGATGTTGGAACATTGCTGCTATAACAGCCTCCACTCTTCTGGGAAGGCTCTCCACTAGATGATGGAACATTGCTGCTATAACAGCCTCCACTCTTCTGGGAAGGCTTTCCACTAGATGTAGGAACATTGCTGCTAAACAGCCTCCTCTCTTCTGGGAAGGCTTTCCACTAGATGTTGGAACATTGCTGCTATAACAGCCTCCACTCTTCTGGGAAGGCTTTCCACTAGATGTTGGAACATTGCTGCAGGGACTTGCTTCCATTCAGCCACAAGAGCATTAGTGAGGTTGAGCACTGATGTTGGGCGATTAGGCCTGGCTCGCAGTCGACATTCCAATTCATCCCAAAGGTGTTCGATGGGGTTGAGGTCAGGGCTCTGTGCAGGCCAGTGAAGTTCTTCTACACTGATCTTGACAAACCATTTCTGTATAGATCTCACTTTGTGCACTGGGGGCATTGTCATGCTGAAACAGGAAAGGGCTTTCCCCAAACAGTTGCCACAAAGTTGGAAGCACAGAATCATCTAGAATGTCATTGTATGCTGTAGTGTTAAGATTTCCCTTCACTGGAACTAAGGGGCCTGAACCATGAAAAACAGCCCCAGACCATTATTCCTCATCCACCAAACTTTACAGTTGGAATCCGCCAAACCTAAATTCGCCAGACTACCAGATGGAGAAGCTTGATTCATCACTCCAGAGAATGTGTTTTCTATGGCGGCAAACTTAACATCACTCTAGCCAACGCTTGGCATTGCGCATGGTGATCTTAGGCTTGTGTGCGGCTGCTCTGCCATGGAAACCCATTTCACGAAGCTCACGGCGAACAGTTCGTGCCGACTTTGCTTCCAGTTTGGAACTCAGAAGTGAGTGTTGCAGCCGAGGACAGACGATTTTTACACGGTATGTGCGTCAGCAGTCCCGTTCTGTGAGCTTGTGTGGTCTACCACTTCGAGGCTGAGCCGTTGTTGCTACTAAACGTTTCCACTTCACAATAACAGCACTTACAGTTGACCGGGGGCTGCTCTAGCAGGACAGAAATGTGACGAAATGACTTGTTGGAAAGGTGGCATCCTGTGACGGTGCCACGTTGAAAGTCACTGAGCTCTTCAGTAAGGCCATTCTACTGCCAATGTTTGTCTATGGAGATCGCATGGATGTGTGCTGGGATTTTATACACCGGTCAGCAACGGGCGAGGCTGAAATAGCCGAATCCACTCATTTAAAAAGTGGTATCCATATATTTATAGTGTATGTAAAAAATAGCCTACATAAAGTCAACAAATAAAAACATTGCAACCTGCAGGCAGAACATATCTTGATAAATGACATTGGCTACGCATGGCGTGTCTGCAAGGAAGGTGAAACATTGTACCGGCTTGATCAGCACTCTGTCCAGACTGAAGCTGGTGCTAACTTGCAACATTATGTCGGCGATCAACTTGGACCAGACTGAAGCTGGTGCTAACTTGCAACATTGTATCGACGATCAACTCTGTCCAGACTGAGGCTGGTGCTAACTTGCAACATTATATCGACGATCAACTCTGTCAGACTGAAGCTGGTGCTAACTTGCAACATTGTATCGACGATCAACTCTGTCAGACTGAAGCTGGTGCTAACTTGCAACATTGTATCGACTATCAACTCTGTCCAGACTGAAGCTGGTGCTAACTTGCAACATTGTATCGACTATCAACTCTGTCCAGACTGAAGCTGGTGCTAACTTGCAACATTGTATACGACGATCAACTCTGTCCAGACTGAAGCTGGTGCTAACACAACATTGTATCGACGATCAACTCTGTCCAGACTGAAGCTGGTGTAACTTGCAACATTGTATCGGCGATCAACTTGGGTCAGACTGAAGCTGGTGCTAACTTGCAACATTGTATCAACTCTGTCCAGACTGAAGCTGGTGCTAACTTGCAACATTGTATAAAATATTCTGGAACCTCGGAGTTCCCTGCAAGTGAGTTCTGACAGACAACTTGAAGGCTATTTGCGCAAGGAGATCAGAAGTAAATCAGCTATTTTATGGCGTTTCACCATTTCCCTCCGCCTTTTCAATCCGATTGGTTAAGGGAGAGAGCTGGAAATATTTTTCAAATCGACAATAGTTCCTTATAGTAGCCTTTTTCCATGGATGTAAAAACAGACTTTGGTTCACATCCTGTTTGAGGTGAAGAAAACATTTGAGAAGCTTCACAGCTCATTAGTGGTGGTGAGTTAAGACAATCAGAAATAGTATCAGATCACCAAAAATATAGGTCTGTAACAGTTTGGGTCTAGAGTTTCTCTCACTTTGAAGAGGGGATGACCGCGGCAGCTTTCCAACCTTTGGGGATCTCAGACGATACGAAACAGAGGTTGAACAGGCTAGTAATAGGGGTTGCAACAATTTCAGCAGATAACTTTAGAGGGTCCAGATTGTCTAGCCCGGCTGATTTGTAGGGGTCAGATTGTCTAGCCCGGCTGATTTGTAGGGGTCCAGATTGTCTAGCCCGGCTGATTTGTAGGGGTCCAGATTGTTTGCCCGGCTGATTTGTAGGGGTCCAGATTGTCTAGCCCGGCTGATTTGTAGGGGTCAGATTGTCTAGCCCGGCTGATTTGTAGGGGTCCAGATTGTCTAGCCCGGCTGATTTGTAGGGGTCCAGATTGTCTAGCCCGGCTGATTTGTAGGGGTCCAGATTGTCTAGCCCGGCTGATTTGTGGGGTCCAGATTGTCTAGCCCGGCTGATTTGTAGGGGTCCAGATTGTCTAGCCCGGCTGATTTGTAGGGGTCCAGATTGTCTAGCCCGGCTGATTTGTAGGGGTCCAGATTGTCTAGCCCGGCTGATTTGTAGGGGTCCAGATTGTCTAGCCCGGCTGATTTGTAGGGGTCCAGATTGTCTAGCCCGGCTGATTTGTAGGGGTCCAGATTGTCTAGCCCGGCTGATTTGTAGGGGTCCAGATTGTCTAGCCCGGCTGATTTGTAGGGGTCCAGATTGTCTAGCCCGGCTGATTTGTAGGGGGTCCAGATTGTCTAGCCCGCTGATTTGTAGGGGTCCAGATTGTCTAGCCCGGCTGATTTGTAGGGGCCCAGATTTTGCAACTCTTTCAGAACATCAGCTATCTGGATTTGGGTGAAGGAGAAATGGAGGAGGCTTGGGCAAGTTGTTGTGGGGGGTGCAGGGCTGTTGACCGGGGTAGGGGTAGCCAGGTGGAAAGCATGGCCATTGAAATGATCAATTATGGTGGATTTATCAGTGCTGACAGTGTTTAACAGTCTCAGTGCAGTGAACAGCAGGGAGGAGGTGCTCTTATTCTCCATGGACTTTACAGTGTCCCAGAACTTTATGGAGTTTGTGGTTCAGGACACACATTTCTGTTTGAAAAAGCTAGCCTTCGCTTTCCTAACTGCCTGTGGATATTGGTTTCTAATTTCCCTGAAAAATTGCATATCGCGGGGGGGCTATTCGATGCTAATGCAGAACGCCACAGGATGTTTTTGTGCTGGTCAAGGGCAGTCAGGTCTGGAGTGAACCAATGGCTATATCTGTTCCTGGTTCACATTGTTTTTGAATATTTAAGATGGTGAGAAAAGCACTTAAAGAATAACCAGGCATCCACTACTGACGGGACGAGGTCAATATCCTTCCAGGATACCCCGGCCAGGTCGATTAGAAAGGCCTGCTTGCTGAAGTTTTTTAGGGAGCGTTTGACAGTGATGAGGGGGTGGTCGTTTGACCGCAGACCCATTACGGGTGCAGGCAATGAGGCAGTGATCGCTGTGATCTTGGTTGAAGACAGCAGAGGTGTATTTAGAGGGCAAGTTGGTTAGGATGATATCTATAAAGGTGCCCGTGTTTACAGATTTGAGTTTGTACCTGGTAGATTCATTGATATTTTGTGAGATTTGAGGGCATCGAGCTTAGATTGTAGGACGGCCGGGAGATACGCATGCCCCAGTTTAGGTCACCTAACAGTACGAGCTCTGAAGATAGATGGGGGGCAATCAATTCACATATGGTGTCCAGGGCACAGCTGGGGGCTGAGGGGGTCTATAACAAGCGGCAATGGAGAGACTTGTTTCTGGAAAGGTGGATTTTTTTTAGAAGAACTCTGCAGGCTCTCTCTCTGCAGTAGATTACAATGCCGCCCCTATCTTATCTTGTCTAGAAAATGTTATAGTTGGGGTTGGAATTTTCAGGTTTTTTGTTGGCCTTCCTAAACCAGGATTCAGACACGGCTCGGACATCTGGGTTGGCACAGTGTGCTAAAGCAGTGAATAAAACAAACTTAGGGAGGAGGCTTCTAATGTTAACAGAAGTCAATAAATGAGAGAGCCTGGGGAATGAGAGTGGAGCTAGGCACTGCAGGGCCTGGATTAACCTCTACATCACCAGAGGAACAGAAGGAGGGGTTGGATAAGGCTACGGGCTAAAGGCTATAAAAACTTGTCTAGTGCTTTCGGCACAGAGAGTAAAAGGAGCAGGTTTCTGGGCGCGGAAGAATAGATTCAAGGCATAATGTACAGACAAGAGTATGGTAGGATGTGAATACAGTGGAGGTAAACCTAGGCATTGAGAGAGGTGATGAGGTGGCGATGAGAGAGGCTTTGTCTCTAGAGACATCATTTAGACGAGGTGAGGTCACCGCATGTGTGGGAGGTGAAACAAAAGGGCCAGCTAAGGCATATTGAGCAGGGCTGGGAGGCTCTACAGTGAAACAAAAGGGCCAGCTAAGGCATATTGAGTAGGGCTGGAGGTTCTACAGTAAAACAAAAGGGCCAGCTAAGGCATATTGAGTAGGGCTGGAGGTTCTACAGTAAAACAAAAGGCCAGCTAAGGCATATTGAGTAGGGCTGGAGGTTCTACAGTAAAACAAAAGGGCCAGCTAAGGCATATTGAGCAGGGCTGGAGGCTCTACAGTGAAATAAGACAATCACTAACCAAACAGCAATGGACAAGGCATATTGAACAGGGCTGGAGGCTCTATGAAATAAGACAATAATCACTAACCAAAACAGTAATGGACATGACATTGACATTAGGGAGAGGCATGCGTAGCCGAGTGATCATAGGGACCAGTGGGTAGCTAGGAGGGCTGGAGACATGGCGATTCAGACAGCTAGCGGGCGGGTGCTAGCAGACTAGCAGAAGGGCCTTAGGGGGACGTTGCGACGGGACAGTCTGTTGTAGACCCCCTCGGACGGTTACGTCGGCAGACCAGTCGCAGGGTCCCGTGTCGGCAGTAAAAAGGTCCAGGCCAATTGGCAAAATAGTTATTGTAGCCCAAGAAATTGGCTGATGGACCTCTTCAGTTAACAGTCCGATATGCTCTAGATAGCTAGCTGGCTGCGGCTAGCAGATGGGCCTTTAGGGAAGTCACGACGGAGGACATGTAGTCTACACGCCATCTACTACACATGAAACGCCATAGAAATACAATGGAATTTACACAGCATACAACAAATCCCAGAGTACATTTCACTTCCCAGGGTGTAATGCTCTGCCCAGGGATGCCGACTGGCTATTTGGCTACTGCTAGCAAGCACAGACAAACATGAAGCAGTCTACATACAGTATGTTTCTGTTAAGTTGTGAGTGTATTTCACATTACTTTTGGGTTGTGTAATCATATTATAATGCTAACATGTGACGCGAGCCTATCAGACAAGCTAAATGCCTTTTATGCTAGCTTCGAGGCAAGCAACATTGAAGCATGCATGAGAGCACCAGCTGTTCTGGATGACTGTGTGATCACGCTCTCCGTAGCAAGACCTTATTAAACAGATCAACATTCACAAAGCCATAGGGGCCAGACGGATTACCAGGACGTGAACTCAAAGCATGTGCGGACCAACTGGCAAGTGTCTTCACTGACATTTTCAACCTCTCCTGACTGAGTCTGTAATACCAACATGTTTCAAACAGACCACCATAGTCCCTGTGCCCAAGAATGAGAAGGTAGCCTGCCTAAATGATAATGGAATTTATATGTTTAAAGTAATGACTAAAGTATTCCACCCTGAAACCATATAAATTGTATGAAATGTGTTAGAGTCATAATTCAATAGGCCATTGGGTTACTATTTCTCAATATGAGCTGGGTATAGTTGAGGCATTCAAGGCCAACTGAACTGTCGACTTGTGATCTAGGTAGGGGAGTAACTGTTAGGAATGGCAAGGCTTGCAGAAGATAATGAGAAACCAGTGTTAGTATGTGGAAAAATACAGCCCACTACTAAAGAGAGGTGGAGTTTGTACTGATGTGAGTTCGTGTGTGTGTGTGTGTGTAAAAAGATTGTGTTGTCATTTTGAAGTCAGAGTATATTCAGTAACTCAGAGTACTCTCTGATATAAAGTATTGATCTAATACAGACTGGGACATTGTCTAATTCTTCTATTAACCAGGCCTTGTAACCTCTGGGAATTGGTCAAAGCTTATAGTGATTAATATCATCAATGGGATTGAAAATGACCCTAAATGACAAGTGCAACGTAGCTTAGCAACAGTCGCGTCGGTAGCCGTGAAGGGCTTTGAAAAGGCTGGTCGTGGCTCACAAACTCCAGCATGCTGGAAACTCTAGACCCACTCCAATTCGCATATCGCCCCAACAAATCTACAAGGTGACGCAAGTCTCAATCTCCTCTCCACGCTGGCCCCTTTCCCCCACCTGAACAAACAGGAACACTTACGTGAGAACGCTGTTCATTGACTACAGTTCAGCGTTCAACACCAAATCAAATGTATTTATAAAAGCCCTTCGTACATCAGCTGATATCTCAAAGTGCTGTACAGAAACCCCCAGCCTAAAACCCCAAGCAGCAAGCAATGCAGGTGTAGAAGCACAGTAGTGCCCACAAAGCTCATCACTAAGCTAAGGACCCTGGGACTAAACACCTGTTATGGTAATTGTTATGTATTACTTTTTGATTTTATTTCATTATTTAGTATATATTTTCTTAACACTATTTCTTAACCAACAACTGCATTATTGGTTAAGGGCTTGAAAGTAAGCATTTCACTGTAAGGTCTACTACACCTGTTGTATTCAGCATTTCACTGTAAGGTCTACTACACCTGTTGTATTCAGCATTTCACTGTAAGGTCTACTACACCTGTTGTATTCAGCATTTCACTGTAAGGTCTACTACACCTGTTGTATTCAGCATTTCACTGTAAGGTCTACTACACCTGTTGTATTCAGCATTTCACTGTGAGGTCTACTACACCTGTTGTATTCAGCATTTCACTGTGAGGTCTACTACACCTGTTGTATTCAGCATTTCACTGTAAGGTCTACTACACCTGTTGTATTCAGCATTTCACTGTAAGGTCTACTACACCTGTTGTATTCAGCATTTCACTGTGAGGTCTACTACACCTGTTGTATTCAGCATTTCACTGTAAGGTCTACTACACCTGTTGTATTCAGCATTTCACTGTGAGGTCTACTACACCTGTTGTATTCAGCATTTCACTGTAAGGTCTACTACACCTGTTGTATTCAGCATTTCACTGTAAGGTACCTGTTGTAATCAGCATTTCACGGTAAGGTACCTGTTGTATTCATCATTTCACAGTAAGGTACCTGCTGTATTCAGCATTTCACGATAAGGTGCCTGTTGTATTCAGCATTTCACGGTAAGGTACCTGCTGTATTCAGCATTTCACGGTAAGGTACCTGTTGTATTCAGCATTTCACGGTAAGGTCTACCTGCTGTATTCAGCATTTCACGATAAGGTACCTGCTGTATTCAGCATTTCACAGTAAGGTACCTGCTGTATTCATCATTTCATGGTAAGGTACCTGTTGTATTCAGTATTTCACACTACCTGTTGTATTCAGCATTTCACGGTACCTGTTGTATTCAGCATTTCACGGTACCTGTTGTATTCAGCATTTCACGGTAAGGTAACTGTTGTATTCAGCATTTCACGGTAAGGTACCTGCTGTATTCAGCATTTCACGGTAAGGTACCTGCTGTATTCATCATTTCACGGTAAGGTACCTGTTGTATTCAGCATTTCACGGTAAGGTACCTGCTGTATTCATCATTTCACGGTAAGGTACCTGCTGTATTCATTATTTCACTGTAAGAGTACCTGCTGTATTCATTATTTCACTGTAAGGTACCTGCTGTATTCAGTATTTTACGGTAAGGTACCGTTGTATTCATCATTCCACGGTAAGGTACCTGCTGTATTCAGTATTTTACGGTAAGGTACCGGTTGTATTCATCATTCCACTGTAAGGCACCTGCTGTATTCAACATTTCACTGTAAGGTACCTGCTGTATTCAGTATTTCACTGTAAGGTCTACTACACCTGTTGTATTCAGTATTTTACTGTAAGGTACTGGTTGTATTCATCATTCCACTGTAAGGTACCTGCTGTATTCAGTATTTCACTGTAAGGTACCTGCTGTATTCAGTATTTTATGGTAAGGTTCCTGTTGTATTCAGCATTTCACGGTAAGGTACCTGCTGTATTCAGTATTTTACGGTAAGGTACCGGCTGTATTTAGCATTTCACTGTAAGGTACCTGCTGTATTCAGTATTTCACGGTAAGGTACCTGCTGTATTCAGTATTTTACGGTAAGGTACCGGTTGTATTCAGTATTTCACGGTAAGGTTTGATTTGATGAATGTCGTACTGTATATCTTTCATTGTCACCAAAAACAATTCTAATTTAGTAGAATAAACTACAACGTTACAATGCAAATGTCGTATGTGAAATGGCTTCGTTGTTTCGGTGGGTCGGACCCTCGTCTGCTCTGTAAGAAAAGTATTCTCCTGGGTTGGAGTCCGTTGAACCAGTTCTGTCAACTGGAGTTATGATGTTTTAGTCTGAAGAAGCAGTGCTGTTTGGAATTCTCTTTTCAGCTTGCACAAGTAGCCTGGCTATAGCTCACTACTGCCCCTAGAGAACATTCAGGCAAATTACTAGGCTCCGTCCTCTCATTCCTTATATGATATGAGATGTACCGAAAGATGGCACCCTATACAGATGGCTCCCTATACAGATGGCACCCTATTCCCTATACAGATGGCACCCTATATAGAAGGTACCTGTATTCCCTATATAGATGCTACCCTATTCCTTATACCCTATAGAGCACACTACTTTGACCAGACAGCCCTATATAGGAATAGGGTGCCATCTGTATAGGGTATAGGGTACCTTCTATATAGGAATAGGGTGCCATTTGGAATGAATCCTAGGTATTCATTATTGATTGCCAACGGATTAACAGTGGTCCCTCATTAGACATGCAGAAGACGGAGTGAGTTATGAACTGCTGGTCTTCCTGACACATTCAATTCTCTGGCACCCTATACCCGTGGCACCACCCTATACCCGTGGCGCCCCCTATACCCGTGGCGCCCACTATACCCGTGGCGCCCCCATACCCGTGGCGCCCTATACCCGTGGCGCCCCCCTATACCCGTGGCGCCCCCATTATTTCCGTGGCGCCCCCTATACCCGTGGCGCCCTCATACCCGTGGCGCCCCGGTTGTACCCATGGCGCCACCCCTATACCCATGGCGCCCCTGTACCCATGGCGCCCCCTAAGGTACCCATGGCGCCCCTATACCCATGGCGCCCCCTATACCCATGGCGCCACCCTATACCCATGGCACCACCCTATACCCATGGCACCACCCTATACCCATGGCACCACCCTATACCCATGGCACCCTATACCCATGGCACCCTATACCCATGGCACCCTATACCCTATAGAGCACACTAGACAGAGTGAGTTATGAGGTTGTCACCTGTAATGCATTTCAATTAACAGGTGTGCCTTGTTCAAAGTTAATCTGTGCAATTTCTTTCCTTCTTAAAGTGTTTGAGCCAATCAGTTGTGTTGTGACACGGTAGGGCTGGTACACAGAAGATGGTCTTTACCAAATAGGGCTAAATCCATATTATGGAAAGAACAGCTTAAATAAGCAAAGAGAAACGACAGTCCATCATTACTTTCAGACATGAAGATCAGTCAATACGCCCCTCAGAGAATGTCAACAAAGTTTCTTCAAGCTGCAGTCGCATAAACCACCAAGCACTATGATGAAACTGGCTCTCATGAGGACACCCAGAGTTACCTCTGCTGCAGAGGATAAGTTCATTAGAGTTACCTGCACCTCAGAATGCAGCCCAAATAAATGCTTCACAGAGTTCCAGTAACAGCCACATCTCAACATCAACTGTTCAGAGGAGACAGTGTGAAATCAGGCCTTCATGGTCGAAATGCTGCAACAACAAAATAACACTACTATTTCTGGGCTTTTTCGAAAGTGGCACTGTGGTCTAAAGCACTGCATCTCAGTGGTTTGATCTTGGGCTTTGTCACTGTGGTCTAAAGCATCTCAGTGGTTTGATCTTGGGCTTTGTCACTGTGGTCTAAAGCACTGCATCTCAGTGGTTTGATCTTGGGCTTTGTCACTGTGGTCTAAAGCATCTCAGTGGTTTGATCTTAGGGCTTTGTCACTGTGGTCTAAAGCACTGCATCTCAGTGGTTTGATCTTGGGCTTTGTCACTGTGGTCTAAAGCATCTCAGTGGTTTGATCTTGGGCTTTGTCACTGTGGTCTAAAGCATCTCAGTGGTTTGATCTTGGGCTTTGTCACTGTGGTCTAAAGCACTGCATCTCAGTGGTTTGATCTTGGGCTTTGTCACTGTGGTCTAAAGCATCTCAGTGGTTTGATCTTGGGCTTTGTCACTGTGGTCTAAAGCACTGCATCTCAGTGGTTTGATCTTGGGCTTTGTCACTGTGGTCTAAAGCATCTCAGTGGTTTGATCTTGGGCTTTGTCACAACAGGCCGTGATCGGGAATCCCATGGGGCTGCGCACAATTGGCCCAGCGCTGTCCGGGTTAGGCCGGCATTGTAAAATTAGAATTTGTTCTTAACAAACTTGCCTAGCTCAATATATATATTTTTAAAGGACACCGATAAGGCCAAGAAACACAAACAATGGACATTAGACCGGTGGAAATCTGTCCTTTGGTCTGATGAGTCCAAATTTAAGATTTTTGGTTCCAACCGTGTCTTTGTGAGACACAGAGTAGATGAACGGATGATCTCCACGTGTGTGGTTCCCACAGTGAAGCATGGAGGTGGAGGTGTGATGGTGCTTTGCTGGTGAAACAGTCTGTGATTTATTTAGAATTCAAGGCATACTTTACCAGCATGGCTACCACAGCGTTCTGCAGTGATACACCATCCCATCTGGTTTGTGCTTAGTGGGACTATCATTTGTTTTTCAACAGGACAATAACCCAACACACCTCCAGGTTGTGTCAGGGCTATTTGACCAAGAAGGAGAGTGATGGAGTGCTGCATCAGATGACCTGGCCTTCACAATCACCTGACCTCAACCCAACTGAGAAGGTTTGGGATGAGTTGGACCACAGAGTGAAGGAAAAGCAGCCAACAAGTGCTCAGCATATGTAGGAACTCCTTCAAGACTGTTGGAAAATAATTCCAGGTGAAGCTGGTTGAGAGAGTGTCAAGCGTGTGCAAAGCTACTTTGCAGAATCTCAAATCTAAAATATATTTTGATTTAGCACTTTTTTCTGTTATTAATGATTCCATATTTTGATTCCATATGCACTTGATTTTGTGTTACTACATGATTCCATATGTGTTACATGATTCCATATGTGTTATTGCATGATTCCATATGTGTTATTACATGATTCCATATGTGTTACTACATGATTCCATATGTGTTATTACATGATTCCATATGTGTTATTACATGATTCCATGTGTGTTACTACATGATTCCATATGTGTTACTACATGATTCCATATGTGTTACTACATGATTCCATATGTGTTACTACATGATTCCATATGTGTTACTACATGATTCCATGTGTGTTACTACATGATTCCATGTGTGTTACTACATGATTCCATGTGTGTTACTACATGATTCCATATGTGTTACTACATGATTATATACATGATTCCATATGTGTTATTACATGATTCCATATGTGTTATTACATGATTCCATATGTGTTACTACATGATTCATGATTCCATATGTGTTATTACATGATTCCATATGTGTTACTACATGACCATACATGATTCCATATGTTATTACATGATTCCATATGTGTTACTACATGATTCCATATGTGTTATTACATGATTCCATATGTGTTATTACATGATTCCATATGTGTTTACTACATGATTCCATATGTGTTATTACATGATTCCATATGTGTTTACTACATGATTCCATATGTGTTATTACATGATTCCATATGTGTTTACTACATGATTCCATATGTGTTATTACATGATTCCATATGTGTTTACTACATGATTCCATATGTGTTATTACATGATTCCATATGTGTTTACTACATGATTCCATATGTGTTATTACATTATTTTGATGTCTTCACTATTATTCTACAATGTAGAAAATAGTAAAAATAAAGAAAACCCCTTGAATGAGTAGGTGTGTCCAAACTTTCGACTGCTACTGTATCTTTTTAAAACTTTCTTCGGGCCTTGCGGTCCGCATTGACCCGGTTCTGGGTCTGACTCCGGTCCGCCAGTAGAGTATGTCGGGACTGGGGGGGGCGGGGGTTTAGGGTAAAAGGAGCCGTAAATGAAGCTAAAACACAGGCAACACCAGAGGAGAACCCACCCCAGTCTGCTTTCTAACAGACACCTCTTTCCTCCAGGCAACACCCTAGAAGAACCTGTCTCAGTCTGCTTTCTAACAGACACCTGGTAGAATTCACCTTCCTAAATCACAGGCAACACCCTAAAAACAGTCTGCTTTCTAACAGACACTCAGAGTTGAACCAAATAAAACACAGACAAATACACAGGAGTTGGGAGATGAATAGATCACATCTGGAAAAACACCGTGGCCAAACTGCATGTGACCTTCACTGGGTAAAGAGAGAGAGAGAGACAGATAAGTGGAATCTGCTCCTGTGTGTTCTGAAAATCAGACTAGATCTTGGCTATAGAGACAGTGTGTTCTGAAAATCAGACTAGATCTTGGCTATAGAGACAGTTTGTTCTGAAAATCAGACTAGATCTTGGCTATAGAGACAGTTTGTTCTGAAAATCAGACTAGATCTTGGCTATAGAGACAGTTTGTTCTGAAAATCAGACTAGATCTTGGCTATAGAGACAGTGTGTTCTGAAAATCAGACTAGATCTTGGCTATAGACACACAGTTTATTCTGAAAATCAGACTAGATCTTGGCTATAGAGACAGTTTGTTCTGAAAATCAGACTAGATCTTGGCTATAGAGCCAGTTTGTTCTGAAAATCAGACTAGATCTTGGCTATAGAGACAGTTTGTTCTGAAAATCAGACTAGATCTTGGCTATAGAGACAGTTTGTTCTGAAAATCAGACTAGATCTTGGCTATAGAGACAGTTTGTTCTGAAAATCAGACTAGATCTTGGCTATAGAGACAGTTTGTTCTGAAAATCAGACTAGATCTTGGCTATAGAGACAGTTTGTTCTGAAAATCAGACTAGATCTTGGCTATAGAGACAGTTTGTTCTGAAAATCAGACTAGATCTTGGCTATAGAGACAGTTTGTTCTGAAAATCAGACTAGATCTTGGCTATAGAGACAGTTTGTTCTGAAAATCAGACTAGATCTTGGCTATAGAGACAGTTTGTTCTGAAAATCAGACTAGATCTTGGCTATAGAGACAGTTTGTTCTGAAAATCAGACTAGATCTTGGCTATAGAGACAGTTGTTCTGAAAATCAGACTAGATCTTGGCTATAGAGACAGTTTATTCTGAAAATCCAGACTAGATCTTGGCTATAGAGACAGTTTATTCTGAAAATCAGACTAGATCTTGGCTATAGAGACAGTTTGTTCTGAAAATCAGACTAGATCTTGGCTATAGAGACAGTTTGTTCTGAAAATCAGACTAGATCTTGGCTATAGAGACAGTTTGTTCTGAAAATCCAGACTAGATCTTGGCTATAGAGACAGTTTGTTCTGAAAATCCAGACTAGATCTTGGCTATAGAGACAGTGTGTTCTGAAAATCAGACTAGATCTTGGCTATAGAGACAGTTTGTTCTGAAAATCAGACTAGATCTTGGCTATAGAGACAGTTTGTTCTGAAAATCAGACTAGATCTTGGCTATAGAGACAGTTGTTCTGAAAATCAGACTAGATCTTTGGCTATAGAGACAGTTTGTCCTGAAAATCCAGACTAGATCTTGGCTATAGAGACAGTTTGTTCTGAAAATCCAGACTAGATCTTGGCTATAGAGACAGTTTGTTCTGAAAATCCAGACTAGATCTTGGCTATAGAGACAGTTTGTTCTGAAAATCCAGACTAGATCTTGGCTATAGAGACAGTTTGTTCTGAAATCCAGACTAGATCTTGGCTATAGAGACAGTTTGTTCTGAAAATCAGACTAGATCTTGGCTATAGAGACAGTTTGTTCTGAAAATCAGACTAGATCTTGGCTATAGAGACAGTTTGTTCTGAAAATCAGACTAGATCTTGGCTATAGAGACAGTTTGTTCTGAAAATCAGACTAGATCTTGGCTATAGAGACAGTTTGTTCTGAAAATCAGACTAGATCTTGGCTATAGAGACAGTTTATTCTGAAAATCCAGACTAGATCTTGGCTATAGAGACAGTTTTGTTCTGAAAATCCCAGACTAGATCTTGGCTATAGAGACAGTTTGTTCTGAAAATCAGACTAGATCTTGGCTATAGAGACAGTTTGTTCTGAAAATCCAGACTAGATCTTGGCTATAGAGACAGTTTGTTCTGAAAAATCCAGACTAGATCTTGGCTATAGAGACAGTTTGTTCTGAAAATCCAGACTAGATCTTGGCTATAGAGACACAGTTTGTTCTGAAAAATCAGACTAGATCTTGGCTATAGAGACACAGTTTGTTCTGAAATCCAGACTAGATCTTGGCTATAGAGACAGTTTGTTCCTGAAAATCATGTAGTCTTGTTAGTAGACAGTTTATTCTGGGGTGAAAATCCAGAAATATTTCTAGATCTTGACACCAGAAATACTATAGAAATCTGACTTTGTTCAAATGAAAATCAGACTGTGAATCTTGGCTATAGAGACAGTTTTTATTTTATCTGAAAATCCAGACTTAAGATCTTGGCTATAGAGACAGTTTATTCTGAAAATCCAGACTAGATCTTGTCAGCTCAGGGGATTTGAAGTTTATTCTGGTTAATCCAACGACTAGATCTTGGCTATAGAGACAGTTTATTCTGAAAAAAGTTCAGACTAGATCTTGGCTATAGAGACAGTTTGTTCTGAAAAATCAGACTGTTTAGAGATCATCATCTGGACACGCTTTGTTCTCATCAAAAACATCCACACACATCTTGAAAACAGTTTCTGTTCTCCAATCAGACTGTCAGCGCCCGGGTTAGATCTGTCATCCCTGTTCTCACCCAAATAGAACATCAACTACCTTTCATGTGCAAAAAGTTTATATCTGAAACTAGCCAGACTAGACCTTGGCACTACCTATAGAGACCTTAACAGCAAATCATGTAATGTATTGTTGTACACCTACACTGAGACAGTAGTATCATCTCCTGACAGAAATATTTCACCTGAGGACCTTAACACCAGAGACAGTAATTAAATACATTTTAACAGCAGAGACAGTTTGTAACAACAAAATGTGAAAACCTAGCAGCACCTTAACAGCAGAGACAGTAGCAGGACTACCTTCAGAAGGCACTTTTAGGTGACATTACACTTTTACCTTAGCAACACCTTAACAGCAGAGACAGTAGTATCAGTTAAGCACCTAACAGCAGAGACAGTAGTTTCACTACCACCCAGCAGCAAGAACAGTAGCAGGACTACCACCTAGCAGCACCTTAACAGCAGAGACTGTAGCATCACTACCACCTAGCAGCACCTAACAGCAGGACAGTAGCATCACTACCACCTAGCAGCACCTTAACAGCAGAGACAGTACATGACTACCACCTAGCAGAACCTGACAGCAGAGACAGTAGCATGACTACCACCTAGCAGCACCTTAACAGCAGAGACAGAGCAGGACTACCACCTGCAGCACCTTAACAGCAGAGACAGTAGTATCACTGTAGCAGCACCTTAACAGCAGAGACAGTATATCACTACCACCTAACAGCACCTTAACAGCAGAGACAGTAGCATCACTACCACCTAGCAGAACCTCTCAGCAGAGACAGTAGTATCACTACTAGCACCTTAAAGCAGAGACAGTCCACACACAGCACCTTAACAGCAGAGACAGTAGTATCACTAACCTAGCAGCACCCTGCAGAGACAGTAGTATCACTCACCTACAGCACCTTAACAGCAGAGACAGCTTAAAACTCCACCTTTTAACAGCAGAGACAGTATATCACTACCACCTAGCAGCACCCAACAGCAGAGACAGTAGCATCACTACCACCTAGCAGCACCTTAACAGCAGAGACAGTATTATCACTACCACCTAGCAGCACCTTTAACAGCAGAGACAGTAGATCACCACCTAGCAGCACACCAGAGACTAGCAGCACCTTAACAGCAGAGACAGTAGCATCACTACCACCTAGCAGCACCTTAACAGCAGAGACAGTAGTATCACTACCACCTAGCAGCACCTTAACAGCAGAGACAGTAGCATCACTACCACCTAGCAGCACCTTAACAGCAGAGACAGTAGTATCACTACCACCTAGCAGCACCTTAACAGCAGAGACAGTAGCATCACTACCACCTAGCAGCACCTTAACAGCAGAGACAGTAGCAGGACTACCACCTAGCAGCACCTTAACAGCAGAGACAGTAGTATCACTACCACCTAGCAGCACCTAACAGCAGAGACAGTAGTATCACTACCACCTAGCAGCACCTTAACAGCAGAGACAGTAGCATCACTACCACCTAGCAGCACCTTAACAGCAGAGACAGTAGTATCACTACCACCTAGCAGCACCTAACAGCAGAGACAGTAGTATCACTACCACCTAGCAGCACCTTAACAGCAGAGACAGTAGCATCACTACCACCTAGCAGCACCTTAACAGCAGAGACAGTAGTATCCTACCACCTTAACAGCAGAGACAGTAGCATCACTACCACCTAGCAGCACCTTAACAGCAGAGACAGTATCATCACTACCACCTAGCACCTTAACAGCAGAGACAGTAGCATGACTACCACCTAGCAGCACCTTAACAGCAGAGACAGTAGCATGACTACCACCTAGCAGCACCTTAACAGCAGAGACAGTAGTATCACTACCACCTAGCAGCACCTTAACAGCAGAGACAGTAGTATCACTACCACCTAGCAGCACCTTAACAGCAGAGACAGTAGTATCACTACCACCTAACAGCACCTTAACAGCAGAGACAGTAGCATCACTACCACCTAGCAGAACCTTAACAGCAGAGACAGTAGTATCACTACCACCTAGCAGCACCTTAACAGCAGAGACAGTAGTATCACTACCACCTAGCAGCACCTTAACAGCAGAGACAGTAGTATCACTACCACCTAGCAGCACCTTAACAGCAGAGACAGTAGTATCACTACCACCTAGCAGCACCTTAACAGCAGAGACAGTAGTATCACTACCACCTAGCAGCACCTTAACAGCAGAGACAGTAGTATACCACCCAGCAGCACCTTAACAGCAGAGACCGTAGCATCACTACCACCTAGCAGCACCTTAACAGCAGAGACAGTAGCATCACTACCACCTAGCAGCACCTTAACAGCAGAGACAGTAGAATCACTGCCACCTAACAGCACCTTAACAGCAGAGACAGTAGTATCACTACCACCTAGCAGCACCTTAACAGCAGAGACAGTAGTATCACTACCACCTAGCAGCACCTTAACAGCAGAGACAGTAGTATCACTACCACCTAGCAGCACCTTAACAGCAGAGACAGTAGTATCACTACCACCTAGCAGCACCTTAACAGCAGAGACAGTAGTATCGTGTCAGGGTGGATTTGTAAGGTGTGTGTCAGCTATATAACTTTAGTTTCCATCCAATCTCCACTTACTGTAGGTGAGCATGGCTCACACCGTAGCAGCCTTGTCAGATGTGTGTGTGGTGTGTTTGTGGTGTGGTGTGTGTGTGTGCGCGTCTCAGACGGATGACTTACCGTAGATGAGCACGACAGACTCCTCGATGGCGTGCTGGTAACTGAACTGAGAGTCCAGCAGGGCCCGGCTGACAAATGATCCATAATAGGTTGATTGGTACCAGCCCACATGAAGATGGTCAATGTTGACATGACGGAGAGACCGCATCATCTCCATCTGATACTGGACTAGAGGTGGAGAGAGGGAGGAGAGAGGGTGGGGGGAGGAGAGAGTGTGGGGGGAGGAGAGAGTGTGGGGGGGGTGGGGGGAGGGGAAGGAGAGAGGTTGGGGGAGAAGGAGAGGTAGAGGGGGGGAGAAGGAGAGGTGGGGATAGGGGAGGAGAGAGGGTGGGGGAGGAGAGAAGGGGAGGTGGGGATAGGGGGGAGGAGAGGGGGGGGGTGGGAGAAGGAGAGGTGGAGAGAGGGGAGGAGAGAGTGTGGGGGTGGGAGAAGGAGAGGGGGAGGAGAGAGTGTGGGGGGTGGATGGGGGAGAAGGGGAGGTGGGGGAGGGGGAAGGAGAGAGGGTGGGGGAGGAGAAGGGAGGTGGGGATAGGGGAGGAGAGAGGGTGGGGGAGAAGGAGAGGTGGGGATAGGGGGAGGAGAGAGGGTGGGGGGAGGAGAAGGAGAGGTAGGGATAGGGGGAGGAGAGAGGGTGGGGGAGGGAGAAGGGAGGTGGGGGATAGGGGGAGGAGAGAGGGTGGGGGAGAAGGAGGGTGGGGATAGGGTGAGAGAGGGTGGGGGAGAAGGAGAGGTGGGGATAGGGGGGAGGAGAGAGGGTGGGGAGGGGAAGGAGAGGTAGGGATAGGGGGAGGAGAGAGGGTGGGGGAGGAGAAGGGGAGGTGGGGATAGGGGGAGGAGAGAGGGTGGGGGGAGAAGGAGAGGTGGGGATAGGGGGAGGAGAGAGGGTGGGGGAGGAGAAGGGGAGGTGGAAAGGGAGAGGGAAGGAAGGAAGGAAGGAAGGAGGAGACAGGACAGGCAGAGGGAGGAGGAGACATTTTTACTTTTTCCATTCATCAGGTAGGTTATAAATACATGACAGCAGACTGAATCAACCATCTCCCTCTCTGCTGGGGAATCAGCCATATTCCTCCCCTGGCCTCCCACTGACAGACAGAATAGAGTAGAGGAAGACCGGAGACAGACAGCACCGGGAGGTTAACGAGGACAGACAGCACATTTACACATCACTCCGAGTGTGACTGTTTGTGTGTGTACCATCCCAGTCAATCACAGGGCACAGAGAGAGACAGAGAGACAGAGAGACAGAGAGACAGAGAGAGAGAGAGACAGAGAGAGAGAGAGAGAGAGAGAGAGAGAAATTGATTCATCCGTGTCTCATTGGCCAGCTGTGGCCTCCAACCCCCTTACTTATCCCCAAACACTCATTCTGGACCCCCAACCAGTCCCCCTCCTCAGAACATCCCCCAACAAGCCCCTCCCCTTCAGAACATCCCCAACCAGCCCCCTCAGAACATCCATCCCTCAACCAGTCCACCCCACTCAGAACATCTATCCCCAACCAGTCCCCCAACCGGTCCCACTCCTCTCAGAACATCTATCCCCAACAAGCCCCCTCCTCAGAACATCCATCCCCCAACCAGCCCCCCTCCTCAGAACATCCATCCCCCAACCAGCCCCCCTCCCCTCAGAGACATATCAACCCTCCTTCCTTGGACGATAAGACCTTCTGAGAGAACAGAGACATATCAACCCTCCTTCCTTGGACGATAAGACCTTCTGAGAGAACGTGAGACATATCAACCCTCCTCCCTTGGACGAGTGAGACTAGTCTTCCGGGTTGGAGCGAGCCGGTCGCATCCGCGCTTCGGTCTGCAGGTTGTATAACTTTTTCATTACATTTCATTTCATTTCATTATAGTACAACGGTCTGATTTGTCTAATCTTAGCAATTTCTTCTTAGCTAGCTACATAGTCGTCGTTGTATCAAAGATAATTGCGTTATTATCGTATTTCGTCGTCCTCCTATCTGCCTAGCAGCTAGCCAGCTAGCATACGTTCACCGGCTACCGTAGCACTGTAGTAACTATCACACTCAACTGAACGACTTGATTAGTGTAGTATTAGCTAGCTACATAGTTGTCTTTGCTGTCTTCGTATCCAAGATAATTGTGTAGTCTTAGAGTGATTATCTTAATTCACCGAGGTTAGCTAGCCAGCTATTTTGTCGTCCTTAACGTAGGAGAGACACTCCTAGCTAGCCAATAGCCAGCTAACGCCTACTGAATAGAACTTTCGCATTCCGGTCGCATTCCGCTTCGCTCCACAGGTAGTATCACATTTTCATTTCATTTCATTACAGTCCCAACGGTGTGATTTGTTTGATCGTAGCTAGCTACATAGCTAGCTACATAGCCGTCTTTGTTTCAAAGATAATTGTGTAGTCTAGAGCGATTTTCTAGGTTAGCTAGCCAGCTATTGTCGTTCTCCTAACGCAACGTAACGTAACCAACACTGCTAGCTAGCCAGCTAGCTCCCGAAAAGCAGCATTGTAGAAACTTCACACTCAACGGTACGACTTGATTAGGGTAGTGTCAACAACGCAGCTAGCCTACCCCAGCAGTACTGTATCATTTTAATCATTTTAGTCAATTAGATTCTTGCTACGTAAGCTTAACTTTCTGAACATTCGAGACGTGTAGTCCACTTGTCATTCCAATCTCCTCTGCATTAGCGTAGCCTCTTCTCTAGCCTGTCAACTATGTGTCTGTCTATCCCTGTTCTCTCCTCTCTGCACAGACCATACAAACGCTCCACACCGCATGGCCGCGGCCACCCTAATCTGGTGGTCCCAGCGCACGACCCACGTGGAGTTCCAGGTCTCCGGTAGCCTCTGGAACTGCCGATCTCGGGCCAACAAGGCAGAGTTCATCTCAGCCTATGCCTCCCTCCAGTCCCTCGACTTCTTGGCTCTGACGGAAACATGGATCACCACAGACAACACCGCTACTCCTACTGCTCTCTCTTCGTCCGCCCACGTGCTCTCGCACACCCCGAGAGCTTCTGGTCAGCGGGTGGTGGCACCGGGATCCTCATCTCTCCCAAGTGGTCATTCTCTCTTTCTCCCTTACCCATCTGTCTATCAGCTCCTTTGAATTCCATGCTGTCACAGTTACTAGCCCTTTCAAGCTTAACATCCTTATCATTTATCGCCCTCCAGGTTCCTCGGAGAGTTCATCAATGAGCTTGATGCCTTGATAAGCTCCTTTCCTGAGGGACGGCTCACCTCTCACAGTTCTGGGCGACTTTAACCTCCCCCACGTCTACCTTTGACTCATTCCTCTCTGCCTCCTTCTTTCCACTCCTCTCCTCTTTTGACCTCACCCTCTCACCTTCCCCCTACTCACAAGGCAGGCAATACGCTCGACCTCATCTTTACTAGATGCTGTTCCTCCACTAACCTCATTGCAACTCCCCTCCAAGTCTCCGACCACTACCTTGTATCCTTTTCCCTCTCGCTCTCATCCAACACTTCCCACACTGCCCCTACTGGATGGTATCGCGCCGTCCCAACCTTTCGCTCTCTCTCCCCGCTACTCTCTCCTCTTCCATCCTATCATCTCTTCCCTCTGCTCAAACCTTCTCCAACCTATCTCCTGATTCTGCCTCCTCAACCCTCCTCTCCTCCCTTTCTGCATCCTTTGACTCTCTATGTCCCCTATCCTCCAGGCCGGCTCGGTCCTCCCCTCCCGCTCCGTGGCTCGACGACTCATTGCGAGCTCACAGAACAGGGCTCCGGGCAGCCGAGCGGAAATGGAGGAAAACTTCGCCTCCTGCGGACCTGGCATCCTTTCACTCCCTCCTCTCTACATTTTCCTCCTCTGTCTCTGCTGCTAAAGCCACTTTCTACCACTCTAAATTCCAAGCATCTGCCTCTAACCCTAGGAAGCTCTTTGCCACCTTCTCCTCCCTCTTGAATCCTCCTCCCCCTCCTCCCTCCCTCTGCAGATGACTTGTCAACCATTTTGAAAAGAAGGTCGACGACATCCGATCCTCGTTGCTAAGTCAAACGACACCGCTGGTTCTGCTCACACTGCCCTACCCTGTGCTCTGACCTCTTTCTCCCCTCTCTCTCCAGATGACATCTCGCGTCTTGTGACGGCCGGCCGCCCAACAACCTGCCCGCTTGACCCTATCCCCTCCTCTCTTCTCCAGACCATCTCCGGTGACCTTCTCCCTACCTCACCTCGCTCATCAACTCATCCCTGACCGCTGGCTACGTCCCTCCTGTCTTCAAGAGAGCGAGAGTTGCACCCCTTCTGAAAAACCTACACTCGATCCCTCCGATGTCAACAACTACAGACCAGTATCCCTTCTTTCTTTTCTCTCCAAAACTCTTGAACGCGCCGTCCTTGGCCAGCTCTCCCGCTATCTCTCTCAGAATGACCTTCTTGATCCAAATCAGTCAGGTTTCAAGACTAGTCATTCAACTGAGACTGCTCTTCTCTGTATCACGGAGCGCTCCGCACTGCTAAAGCTAACTCTCTCTCCTCTGCTCTCATCCTTCTAGACCTATCGGCTGCCTTCGATACTGTGAACCATCAGATCCTCCTCTCCACCCTCTCCGAGTTGGGCATCTCCGGCGCGGCCCACGCTGGATTGCGTCCTACCTGACAGGTCGCTCCTACCAGGTGGCGTGGCGAGAATCCGTCTCCTCACCACGTGCTCTCACCACTGGTGTCCCCCAGGGCTCTGTTCTAGGCCCTCTCCTATTCTCGCTATACACCAAGTCACTTGGCTCTGTCATAACCTCACATGGTCTCTCCTATCATTGCTATGCAGACGACACACAATTAATCTTCTCCTTTCCCCCTTCTGACGACCAGGTGGCGAATCGCATCTCTGCATGTCTGGCAGACATATCAGTGTGGATGACGGATCATCACCTCAAGCTGAACCTCGGCAAGACGGAGCTGCTCTTCCTCCCGGGAAGGACTGCCCGTTCCATGATCTCGCCATCACGGTTGACAACTCCATTGTGTCCTCGTCCCAGAGCGCTAAGAACCTTGGCGTGATCCTGGACAACACCCTGTCGTTCTCAAATAACATCAAGGCGGTGGCCCGTTCCTGTAGGTTCATGCTCTACAACATCCGCAGAGTACGACCCTGCCTCACACAGGAAGCGGCGCAGGTCCTAATCCAGGCACTTGTCATCTCCCGTCTGGATTACTGCAACTCGCTGTTGGCTGGGCTCCCTGCCTGTGCCATTAAACCCCTACAACTCATCCAGAACGCCGCAGCCCGTCTGGTGTTCAACCTTCCCAAGTTCTCTCACGTCACCCCGCTCCTCCGCTCTCTCCACTGGCTTCAGTTGAAGCTCGCATCCGCTACAAGACCATGGTGCTTGCCTACGGAGCTGTGAGGGGAACGGCACCTCAGTACCTCCAGGCTCTGATCAGGCCCTACACCCAAACAAGGGCACTGCGTTCATCCACCTCTGGCCTGCTCGCCTCCCTACCACTGAGGAAGTACAGTTCCCCGCTCAGCCCAGTCAAAACTGTTCGCTGCTCTGGCCCCCAATGGTGGAACAAACTCCCCTCACGACGCCAGGTCAGCGGAGTCAATCACCACCTTCCGGAGACACCTGAAACCCCACCTCTTTAAGGAATACCTAGGATAGGATAAAGTAATCCTTCTCTCCCCCTTAAAAGACCTAGATGCACTATTGTAAAGTGGCTGTTCCACTGGATGTCATAAGGTGAAAGCACCAATTTGTAAGTCGCTCTGGATAAGAGCGTCTGCTAAATTACTTAAATGTAAAATGTAAATGACGATAAGACCTTCTGAGAGAACGTGAGCTACACAGAGACATATCAACACTCCTCCCTTGGACGATAAGACCTTCTGAGAGAACAGAGACATATCAACCCTCCTCCCTTGGACGATAAGACCTTCTGAGAGAACGTGAGCTACACAGAGACATATCAACACTCCTCCCTTGGACGATAAGACCTGAGAGAACGTGAGCTACACAGAGACATATCAACCCTCCTCCCTTGGACGATAAGATCTTCTGAGAGAACGTGAGACATATCAACCCTCCTCCCTTGGACGATAAGACCTTCTGAGAGAACAGAGACATATCAACCCTCCTCCCTTGACGATAAAGACCTTCTGAGAGAACGTGAGACACAGACATATCAACCTCCTCCCTTGGACGATAAAGACCTTCTGAGAGAACGTGAGCTACACAGAGACATATCAACCCTCCTCCCTTGGACCCTTCTGAGAGAACGTGATACAAGAGACATATCAACCCTCCTCCCTTGAGATAAAGACCTTCTGAGAGAATAACTTGATCTTGAAGAATATATTTTGATTAGATTACATACTGGACACCCTGAAAGGAGCTTAGCAACAGTTAAACTGATGGGAGGAGGACTGGGGATTCAGTGACTGTCTGCTCTGGCCTTAGCAACAGTTAAACTGATGGGAGGAGGACTGGCTGCTCTGGCCTTAGCAACAGTTAAACTGACGGAAGGAGGACTGGGGATTCAGTGACTGGCTGCTCTGGCCTTAGCAACAGTTAAACTGACGGAAGGAGGACTGGGGATTCAGTGACTGGCTGCTCTGGCCTTAGCAACAGTTAAACTGACGGGAGGAGGACTGGGGATTAAGTGACTGGCTGCTCTGGCCTTAGCAACAGTTAAACTGACGGAAGGAGGACTGGGGATTCAGTGACTGGCTGCTCTGGCCTTAGCAACAGTTAAACTGACGGAAGGAGGACTGGAGAAAAATAAATAGATGGAGGAGAGAGACAAGAAGAGGGAGGAGTGGAATAAGGAGGAAGAGGGGGAGACAAGAGAGGAAGGAGGAGGAGGATGAGGAGCAGGATACAAGAGAGAGGGAAGGAGGAGGGAGAGGAGAGAGAGCTAGGTTACACGAGGGAGACAAGAGAAGGAAGGAGGAGGAGGATGAAGAGCAGGAGACAAGAGAGGGGAAGGATGAGGAGGAAGATGAGCAGCGGACACGAGAGGGAAGGAGGAGGGAGACAAGAGAGGGAAGGAGGAAGAGGAGAGAGCTAGGTTACATGAGGGAGACAAGAGAGGGAAGGAGGAAGAGGAGAGGGAGCTAGGTTACATGAGGGAGACAAGAGAGGGAAGGAGGAAGAGGAGAGGGAGCTAGGTTACATGAGGGAGACAAGAGAAGGAAGGAGGAGGAAGATGAGCAGGAGAGAGAGCTAGATGTATGTTGAGAACCCATGACTACAGGCTTAAAGCAGACTATGGGACAGATGATAGAACACATTTAGAAGAGGTGCTGGCCTTGGCGCCCACCCCACGCTAGCCTCCGTCACGCAGAACCAGGCCATTGTTGAGGCAGACAAAGCAGCCAGCCAGACTGAGTTCAACAAGTTGAACAAGCCAGACTGAGTTCAACAAGTACAGCAGTGAAACTAGGGACCCAAAGCCTGAGACAGAACCTGGTTAAATACCAGGGAGGACCTCTCAGCCCTACAGACAGAACCTGGTTAAATACCAGGGAGGACCTCTCAGCCCTACAGACAGAACCTGGTTAAATACCAGGGAGGACACTAACATCAGGCTGTGTACGCTAACATCAGGCTGTGTACGCTAACATCAGGTTGTGTACGCTAACATCAGGCTGTGTACGCTAACATCAGGCTGTGTACGCTAACATCAGGTTGTGTACCCTAACATCAGGCTGTGTACGCTAACATCAGGCTGTGTACGCTAACATCAGGCTGTGTACGCTAACATCAGGCTGTGTACGCTAACATCAGGCTGTGTACGCTAACATCAGGCTGTGTACGCTAACATCAGGTTGTGTACGCTAACATCAGGCTGTGTACGCTAACATCAGGTTGTGTACGCTAACATCAGGTTGTTAACATCAGGCTGTGTACGCTAACATCAGGCTGTGTACGCTAACATCAGGCTGTGTACGCTAACATCAGGCTGTTAACATCAGGCTGTGTACACTAACATCAGGCTGTGTACACTAACATCAGGCTGTGTACACTAACATCAGGTTGTTAACATCAGGCTGTGTACGCTAACATCAGGTTGCTGACATCAAGTTGTGTACCCTAACATCAGGCTGTGTACGCTAACATCAGGCTGTGTACCCTAACATCAGGCTGTGTACCCTAACATCAGGCTGTGTACGCTAACATCAGGCTGTGTACGCTAACATCAGGCTGTGTACGCTAACATCAGGCTGTGTACGCTAACATCAGGCTCTGTACGCTAACATCAGGCTGTGTACGCTAACAGGCTGTGTACACTAACAACATCAGGCTGTGTACGCTAACATCAGGCTGTGTACACTAACATCAGGCTGTGTACACTAACATCAGGCTGTGTACGCTAACATCAGGCTGTGTACACTAACATCAGGTTGTGTACACTAACATCAGGTTGTGTACCCTAACATCAGGTTGTGTACGCTAACATCAGGCTGTGTACGCTAACATCAGGCTGTGTACGCTAACATCAGGCTGTGTACGCTAACATCAGGCTGTGTACGCTAACATCAGGCTGTGTACGCTAACATCAGGTTGTGTACACTAACAGGTTGTGTACGCTAACATCAGGCTGTGTACGCTAACATCAGGCTGTGTACACTAACATCAGGCTGTGTACGCTAACATCAGGCTGTGTACGCTAACATCAGGTTGTGTACACTAACAGGTTGTGTACGCTAACATCAGGCTGTGTACGCTAACATCAGGTTGTGTACACTAACAGGTTGTGTACGCTAACATCAGGCTGTGTACACTAACATCAGGTTGTGTACCCTAACATCAGGTTGTGTACGCTAACATCAGGCTGTGTACGCTAACATCAGGCTGTGTACGCTAACATCAGGCTGTGTACGCTAACATCAGGCTGTGTACGCTAACATCAGGTTGTGTCACGCTAACATCAGGCTGTGTACACTGTGTAACAGGTTGTGTACGCTAACATCAGGCTGTGTACGCTAACATCAGGCTGTGTACGCTAACATCAGGCTGTGTACGCTAACATCAGGCTGTGTACGCTAACATCAGGCTGTGTACGCTAACATCAGGCTGTTAACATCAGGCTGTGTACACTAACATCAGGTTGTTAACATCAGGTTGTGTACGCTAACATCAGGCTGTTAACATCAGGCTGTGTACACTAACATCAGGTTGTTAACATCAGGCTGTGTACGCTAACATCAGGCTGTGTACGCTAACATCAGGTTGTTAACATCAGGCTGTGTACGCTAACATCAGGTTGCTGACATCAAGTTGTGTACCCTAACATCAGGCTGTGTACGCTAACATCAGGCTGTGTACGCTAACATCAGGCTGCTGACATCAAGTTGTGTACCCTAACATCAGGCTGTGTACGCTAACATCAGGCTGTGTACGCTAACATCAGGCTGTGTACGCTAACATCAGGCTGTGTACGCTAACATCAGGCTGTGTACGCTAACATCAGGCTGTGTACGCTAACATCAGGTTGTGTACCCTAACATCAGGCTGTGTACGCTAACATCAGGCTGTGTACGCTAACATCAGGCTGTGTACGCTAACATCAGGCTGTGTACGCTAACATCAGGCTGTGTACGCTAACATCAGGCTGTGTACGCTAACATCAGGCTGTGTACACTAACAGGTTGTGTACGCTAACATCAGGCTGTGTACGCTAACATCAGGCTGTGTACACTAACAGGTTGTGTACGCTAACATCAGGCTGTGTACGCTAACATCAGGCTGTGTACGCTAACATCAGGCTGTGTACACTAACACCAGGTTGTGTACGCTAACATCAGGCTGTGTACGCTAACATCAGGCTGTGTACGCTAACATCAGGCTGTGTACACTAACAGGTTGTGTACGCTAGTGGAACACAGTCTACAGTCTTTTATAAACATTATTCATCAGGCAGACTCGTACTTCTGGACTCAAACACCCTTTCAGAACAAATAAACATGTTTATAAACTAACTGTAGCTCTCCTCTCCAATACATCTTAATGTAGATTTCTCTCCCGTTTGGTAAGTAGGTCACAACGACTGGTGTTTCTGGAAGAGAATCGGTGAGAGAAAAATCCAAGTATGAAGTGAGTCAAATATCAACGTTCCAAATCGTCCCCTATTCCGTCCACGGGGCTAGTGTTAACAGTAGTGTACGAGACACGTTCCAAATCATCCCCTATTCCGTCCACGGGGCTAGTGTTAACAGTAGTGTACGAGACGCGTTCCAAATCGTCCCCTATTCGGGCTAGTGTTAACAGTAGTGTACGAGACACGTTCCAAATCGTCCCCTATTCCGTCCACGGGGCTAGTGTTAACAGTAGTGTACTATATAGGGAATAGGGTGCAGGTCAAGGACCGTCACTCTAGCTGAAGCTCAGAGTCCGGTCTGTTTCCAGGTGCTGTCTGACAGTCTCTCTGTTTCCGCCTTGAAATGATCCTCGTACTGCACATCTCTGAACCATAATACCACACACACACACACACACACACACACACACACACACACACACACACACACACACACACACCGATCCAACCAGAGAGATAATATGTGGTCTAGAAGCTTCCTTATCCCAGAGAAAAGCCAATTCTATTATATAAATCACGGAGACAATGTGACCCAGCCACATTCACCTCTCCTCTCCTAGCACACGTCCCCAAAACAACACCCTATTCCCTATATAGTGCACTACTTAGACCAGGGCCCTATTCCCTATATAGTGCACTACTTTAGACCAGGACCCTATTCCCTATATAGTGCACTACTTTAGACCAGGGCCCTATTCCCTATATAGTGCACTACTTTAGACCAGGGCCCTATTCCCTATATAGTGCACTACTTTAGACCAGGGCCCTATTCCCTATATAGTGCACTACTTTAGACCAGGACCCTATTCCCTATATAGTGCCTACTATTCCCTATTCCCTAGTGCACTACTTTAGACCAGGGCCCTATTCCCTATATAGTGCACTACTTTAGACCAGGACCCTATTCCCTATATAGTACACTACTTTAGACCAGAGCCCTATTCCCTCTATAGTGCACTAGTGTTAAACAAAAGTAGTACCCCTATAAAAAAGAGGGGGGGGAATAGTCTGCCATTTGGGGCGCAGTTGAACGATTCGTACCGTACGTATGGAGCAGGTGAATGGTCTGTTCAGAACCTCACCGTACCGTACGTATGGAGCAGGTGAATGGTCTGTTCAGATCCTCATCGTACCGTACGTATGGAGCAGGTGAATGGTCTGTTCAGATCCTCATCGTACCGTATGGAGCAGGTGAATGGTCTGTTCAGAACCTCACCGTACCGTACGTATGGAGCAGGTGAATGGTCTGTTCAGATCCTCATCGTACCGTATGGAGCAGGTGAATGGTCTGTTCAGATCCTCATCGTACCGTATGGAGCAGGTGAATGGTCTGTTCAGAACCTCACCGTACCGTACGTATGGAGCAGGTGAATGGTCTGTTCAGACCCCCCCCCCCCACGGAGAGAGATGAGGTTTAAGTGGGAGTGATGACGGAAGTGTCTTCCATAACATTCCGTGGGAGAACAGAGAGGACTATGGGTAATGGCTCCTTTAAAAGCCCGTGCTCTATAATGAAGCCTGGGAGGAGGTAGTTACACGCTATGTGATTCTCATTCAAGTGAAAAGATTCAAAGGGAAAGGTGGTTTCGACAGACGACTGAGTCTAAAGACGAGCAGAGAAACAGAGGAATAATTTACATCATTACGCATTTCCTCATAAAAACGGTCCAACCTTCTAGATGCTCATCTCTCTCCGTACGACTATTGACAACAGCACAGCTACATTCTCAAACCAAAATCTAATTTATTTATATTTGTCACGTGCGACAGGTGTTACCGTGATATGTTGACATGTTGACAAGCCCTTATTATCCAACAACGCAGTTCAAGAAATAGAGTTAAAAATAAATATTTACTAAATAAACTCAACGTTTTTATTTTTATCTACATTACAATAACGAGGCTATATACAGGGGGTGTATCTCTCTCTCTCTCTCTCTGATGAGGCCAGGGGATGAGGTCAGGGGATGAGGTCAGGGGATGAGGCCAGGGGATGAGACCAGGGGGCTGAGACCAGGGGGCTGAGACCAGGGGGCTGAGACCAGGGGCTGAGACCAGGGGCTGAGACCAGGGGCTGAGACAAGGGGCTGAGACCAGGGGCTGTGACCAGGGGCTGAGACCAGGGGCTGAGACCAGGGGGCTGAGACCAGGGGCTGAGACCAGGGGGCTGAGACCAGGGGCTGAGACAAGGGGCTGAGACCAGGGGCTGAGACCAGGGGCTGAGACCAGGGGCTGAGACCAGGGGCTGAGACCAGGGGCTGAGACAAGGGGGCTGAGACCAGGGGCTGAGACCAGGGGCTGAGACCAGGGGATGAGGCCAGGGGCTGAGACCAGGGGGCTGAGACCAGGGGCTGAGACCAGGGGCTGAGACCAGGGGCTGAGACCAGGGGCTGAGACCAGGGGCTGAGACCAGGGGCTGAGACCAGGGGCTGAGACCAGGGGGCTGAGACAAGGGGGCTGAGACAAGGGGGCTGAGACCAGGGGGCTGAGACCAGGGGGCTGAGACCAGGGGGCTGAGACAAGGGGGCTGAGACCAGGGGGCTGAGACCAGGGGCTGAGACCAAGTCACAGCCCACTGCTTTGTCATACTAAATGTTGTCAGTCCCTCTATGGTCATATACCAAATGACACAGTATTCCCTAGACCGGGCACTCGCTTTGAGTCAGGCCCCTGTGGGTTTTCCTAGAGGTCCTGGTCAACAGTAGTTGAGTCAGACCCCTGTGTGTTTCCGTATCTGTGTGTGTGTGTGTGTGTGTCTTTCCGTGTGTGTGTGTGTGTGTCCGCATGTGTGTGTGTCCGTGTGTGTGTGTCCGTGTGTGTCCGTGTCCGTGTGTGTGTGTGTCCGTGTGTCCCCGTGTGTGTGTGTGTCCGTGTGTCCCCGTGTGTGTGTGTGTGTCCGTGTGTGTGTGTGTGTGTGTCCGTGTGTGTGTGTGTGTCCGTGTGTGTGTGTGTCCGTGTGTCCGTGTGTCCGTGTGTCCGTGTGTGTCCGTGTGTGTGTGTGTCCGTGTGTGTGTGTCCGTGTGTGTGTGTCCGTGTGTGTGTGTCCGTGTGTGTGTGTCCGTGTGTGTGTGTGTCCGTGTCCGTGTGTGTGTGTCTCAGCACCCCTGCAGCAGACAGGGTGGCAGCCGTGCTTAACTAAGATTAATTACAGCCAATCAGAGGAACCAGGTGGAACAGAAGAGAACAGGTGAGAGGAGCCACTGAGTCCATTAGAAACGGGGGGAAATTAACCCTCGCCTCACCAACAACTCCCTGTTCCTTTGAGTCCATTAGAAACGGGGGGGAAATTAACCCTCGCCTCCCCAACAACTCCCTGTTCCTTCTGAGTCCATTAGAAACGGGGGGAAATTAACCCTCGCCTCACCAACAACTCCCTGTTCCTTCTGAGTCCATTAGAAACGGGGGGGAAATTAACCCTCGCCTCCCCAACAACTCCCTGTTCCTTCTGAGTCTATTAGAAACGGGGGGAAATTAACCCTCGCCTCACCAACAACTCCCTGTTCCTTCTGAGTCCATTAGAAACGGGGGGAAATTAACTCTCGCCTCCCCAACAACTCCCTGTTCCTTCTGAGTCCATTAGAAACGGGGGGAAATTAACCCTCGCCTCACCAACAACTCCCTGTTCATTCTGAGTCCATTAGAAACCGAGTGGGGGGAAATTAACCCTCGCCTCACCAACAACTCCCTGTTCATTCTGAGTCCATTAGAAACGGGGGGGAAATTAACCCTCGCCTCCCCAACAACTCCCTGTTCCTTCTGAGTCCATTAGAAACGGAGTGGGGGAAATTAACCCTCGCCTCCCCAACAACTCCCTGTTCCTTCTGAGTCCATTAGAAACGGGGGGAAATTAACCCTCGCCTCCCCAACAACTCCCTGTTCCTTCTGAGTCCATTAGAAACGGGGGGGAAATTAACCCTCGCCTCCCCAACAACTCCCTGTTCCTTCTGAGTCCATTAGAAACGGGGAAATTAGCACCCGCCTCACCAACAACTCCCTGTTCCTTCTGAGTCCATTAGAAACGGGGGGAAATTAACCCTCGCCTCACCAACAACTCCCTGTTCCTTCTGAGTCCATTAGAAACGGGGGGAAATTAACCCTCGCCTCCCCAACAACTCCCTGTTCCTTCTGAGTCTATTAGAAACGGGGGAAATTAACCCTCGCCTCACCAACAACTCCCTGTTCCTTCTGAGTCCATTAGAAACGGGGGGAAATTAACTCTCGCCTCCCAACAACTCCCTGTTCCTTCTGAGTCCATTAGAAACGGGGGGAAATTAACCCTCGCCTCACCAACAACTCCCTGTTCATTCTGAGTCCATTAGAAACCGAGTGGGGGGAAATTAACCCTCGCCTCACCAACAACTCCCTGTTCATTCTGAGTCCATTAGAAACGGGGAAATTAACCTCGCCTCCCAACAACTCCCTGTTCCTTCTGAGTCCATTAGAAACGGAGTGGGGGAAATTAACCCTCGCCTCCCCAACAACTCCCTGTTCCTTCTGAGTCCATTAGAAACGGGGGGAAATTAACCCTCGCCTCCCCAACAACTCCCTGTTCCTTCTGAGTCCATTAGAAACGGGGGGAAATTAACCCTCGCCTCCCCAACAACTCCCTGTTCATTCTGAGTCCATTAGAAACGGAGTGGGGGAAATTAACCCTCGCCTCACCAACAACTCCATGTTCATTCTGAGTCCATTAGAAACCGAGTGGGGGGAAATTAACCCTCGCCTCACCAACAACTCCATGTTCATTCTGAGTCCATTAGAAACGGAGTGGGGGGAAATTAACCCTCGCCTCACCAACAACTCCATGTTCATTCTGAGTCCATTAGAAACCGAGTGGGGGGAAATTAACCTCGCCTCACCAACAACTCCTGTTCATTCTGAGTCCATTAGAAACGGAGTGGAGGGAAATTAACCCTCGCCTCACCAACAACTCCCTGTTCATTCTGAGTCCATTAGAAACCGAGTGGGGGGAAATTAACCCTCGCCTCACCAACAACTCCCTGTTCATTCTGAGTCCATTAGAAACGGAGTGGAGGGAAATTAACCCTCGCCTCACCAACAACTCCCTGTTCATTCTGAGTCCATTAGAAACGGAGTGGGGGGAAATTACAACTCCCCCTCTCCACGTCTCTAGCTCTCTCTCTCTCCACGTCTCTAGCTCTCTCTCTCTCACGTCTCTAGCTCTCTCTCTCCACGTCTCTAGCTCTCTCTCTCTCCCGTCTCTAGCTCTCTCTCTCTCCACGTCTCTAGCCCTCTCTCCTCCACGTCTCTAGCTCTCTCTCTCTCCCGTCTCTAGCTCTCTCTCTCTCTCTCCCGTCTCTAGCTCTCTCTCTCTCCCCGTCTCTAGCTCTCTCTCTCTCCTCCCCGTCTCTAGCTCTCTCTCTCTCTCTCCCCGTCTCTAGCTCTCTCTCTCTCTCTCTCCCCCCGTCTCTAGCTCTCTCTCTCTCTCCCCCGTCTCTAGCTCTCTCTCTCTCTCCTCCCCGTCTCTAGCTCTCTCTCTCTCTCTCCCCGTCTCTAGCTCTCTCTCTCTCTCCCCGTCTCTAGCTCTCTCTCTCTCTCTCCCGTCTCTAGCTCTCTCTCTCTCTCCCCCGTCTCTAGCTCTCTCTCTCTCTCTCCCCGTCTCTAGCTCTCTCTCTCTCTCCCTCCCCGTCTCTAGCTCTCTCTCTCTCTCTCTCCCAGTCTCTAGCTCTCTCTCTCCCCGTCTCTAGCTCTCTCTCTCTCTCTCCCCGTCTCTAGCTCTCTCTCTCTCTCTCCCCGTCTCTAGCTCTCTCTCTCTCTCCCCGTCTCTAGCTCTCTCTCTCTCCCCCCGTCTCTAGCTCTCTCTCTCTCTCCCCCGTCTCTAGCTCTCTCTCTCTCTCCCCCGTCTCTAGCTCTCTCTCTCTCTCCCCCGTCTCTAGCTCTCTCTCTCTCTCCCCCCGTCTCTAGCTCTCTCTCTCTCCCGTCTCTAGCTCTCTCTCTCCCGTCTCTAGCTCTCTCTCTCTCCCCGTCTCTAGCTCTCTCTCTCTCCCCGTCTCTAGCTCTCTCTCTCTCCCCTGTCTCTAGCTCTCTCTCTCTCCCCGTCTCTAGCTCTCTCTCTCTCCCCGTCTCTAGCTCTCTCTCTCTCCCCGTCTCTAGCTCTCTCTCTCTCCCGTCTCTAGCTCTCTCTCTCCCCGTCTCTAGCTCTCTCTCTCTCCCCGTCTCTAGCTCTCTCTCTCTCCCCCGTCTCTAGCTCTCTCTCTCTCCCCCCGTCTCTAGCTCTCTCTCTCTCTCCCCGTCTCTAGCTCTCTCTCTCTCCCCCGTCTCTAGCTCTCTCTCTCTCCCCGTCTCTAGCTCTCTCTCTCCCCCCGTCTCTAGCTCTCTCTCTCTCCCCGTCTCTAGCTCTCTCTCTCTCCCAGTCTCTAGCTCTCTCTCTCTCCACGTCTCTAGCTCTCTCTCTCTCCACGTCTCTAGCTCTCTCTCTCTCCACGTCTCTAGCTCTCTCTCTCTCCCCGTCTCTAGCTCTCTCTCTCTCCACGTCTCTAGCTCTCGCTCTCTCCACGTCTCTAGCTCTCTCTCTCTCCACGTCTCTAGCTCTCTCTTTCTCCACGTCTCTAGCTCTCTCTCTCTCCACGTCTCTAGCTCTCTCTCTCTCCACGTCTCTAGCTCTCTCTCTCTCCACGTCTCTAGCTCTCTCTCTCTCCACGTCTCTAGCTCTCCCTCTCCACGTCTCTAGCTCTCTCCCTCTCCACGTCTCTAGCTCTCCCTCTCCACGTCTCTAGCTCTCCCTCTCTCCACGTCTCTAGCTCTCCCTCTCCACGTCTCTAGCTCTCTCTCTCTCCACGTCTCTAGCTCTCTCTCTCCCCGTCTCTAGCTCTCTCTCTCCACGTCTCTAGCTCTCTCTCTCTCCACGTCTCTAGCTCTCTCTCTCTCCACGTCTCTAGCTCTCTCTCTCTCCACGTCTCTAGCTCTGTGACCTTGTGATGGTGCTTTCTCTTTCTGTTGAAGAACAGAATTCCTTTATTTATTCTGAGAGTTTGACTGTGTGATATTAGATTGCTTCTTGTGTAAATATTTGTCTGGATTTTAATCATTTGTTTGTAGTGGGTTGGTCATATTACACAAGCTGCACCGGCAAGCAGACACCCTGGGGCCCGGCAGACACCCTGGGGCCCGGCAGACACCCTGGGGCCCGGCGCAGACACCCTGGGGCCCGGCAGACACCCTGGGGCCCGGCAGACACCCTGGGGCCCGGCGCAGACACCCTGGGGCCCGGCGCAGACACCCTGGGGCCCGGCGCAGACACCCTGGGGCCCGGCGCAGACACCCTGGGGCCCGGCGCAGACACTCTGGGGCCCGGCGCAGACACCCTGGGGCCCGGCGCAGACACTCTGGGGCCCGGCAGACACCCTGGGGCCCGGCGCAGACACTCTGGGGCCCGGCAGACACCCTGGGGCCCGGCGCAGACACCCTGGGGCCCGGCGCAGACACCCTGGGGCCCGGGAGACACCTAATTTATGGATTACATTTCAAACAGAAAACAGCAAGCCAGCGGACCTGTGTGTTCAAAAACTTTTTTTTGAGCCTGGAGAGTCAGAAAGACCAGGTTCCCAGTTCAGAAACTATTCTATTTGGTCCATGGCGCCTGGACAATCAAGCACAGCTAAAATATTTGAAATTATTTCAAATAGTACTTGAACCCAGGTCTGGTAACCAGCCCTCAGAAGTGGGTCGGGTTGGCCGGCTTGGGACCGTTCTGGACACTCCGGCGCCATGCGGCTGGGCCGGTGGGCCAATACAAAACAGCAGTTTCTTCCTCAACTTGAGGAAGAGAGAAAGGAGAGAGAGAGATGGAGGGAGAAAGGAGAGAGAGATGGAGGGAGAGAGATGGAGGGAGAGATGGAGGGAGAAAGGAGAGCGAGAGATGGAGAGAGAGATGGAGGGAGAAAGGAGAGAGATGGAGGGAGAGAGGGAGGGATAAAGGAGAGAGAGATGGAGGGAGAAAGGAGAGAGAGAGATGGAGGAGAAAGATGGAGGGAGAAAGGAGAGAGATGGAGGGAGAGAGGGAGGGATAAAGGAGAGAGAGAGATGGAGGGAGAAAGGAGAGAGAGAGATGGAGGGAGAAAGATGGAGGAGAAAGGAGAGAGGAGGAAGGAGAGAGAGAGATGGAGGGAGAGAGATGGAGGGAGAGAGAGATGGAGGAGAGAGATGGAGGGAGAGAGAGAGGGAGGAGAGAGAGAGGGAGGGAGAGAGAGAGGAGGGAGAGAGAGGGAGGAGAGATGGAGGGAGAGAGAGAGGGAGGGAGAAAGGAGAGAGAGAGATGGAGGGAGAGAGAGATGGAGAGAGAGATGGAGAGAGAGATGGGAGGGAGAAAGGAGAGAGAGAGATGGAGGGAGAGAGATGGAGGGAGAGAGATGGAGGGAGAGAGATGGAGGGAGAGAGATGGAGGGAGAGAGATGGAGGGAGAGAGATGGAGGGAGAGAGATGGAGGGAGAGAGATGGAGGGAGGGAGAGAGATGGAGAGAGAGAGATGGAGAGAGAGAGATGGAGAGAGAGAGATGGAGAGAGAGAGATGGAGGGAGAGAGATGGAGGGAGAAAGATGGAGGGAGAGAGATGGAGGGAGAGATGGAGGGAGAGAGAGGGAAAACCTCTGAACCAGCAGTCAGCAGTGATCTAATCAAGCCGGTTACATTCAGTTATTATTCATGTTTCCCCCCACACTATACAGACTGTCTGTCCTGGATTATAGCTGTCAACTACACTGTAGAGGCCAGACTGTCTGTCCTGGATTATAGCTGTCAACTACACTGTAGAGGCCAGACTGTCTGTCCTGGATTATAGCTGTCAACTACACTGAACCCTCACACTATACTGTAGAGGCCAGACTGTCTGTCCTGGATTATAGCTGTCAACTACACTGTAGAGGCCAGACTGTCTGTCCTGGATTATAGCTGTCAACTACACTGTAGAGGCTAGATAGAGCCCCCACACTATACAGACTGTCTGTCCTGGATTATAGCTGTCAACTACACTGAACCCTCACACTATACTGTAGAGGCCAGACTCATCTGTCCTGGATTATAGCTGTCAACTACACTGAACCCTCACACTATACTGTAGAGGCTAGATAGAGCCCCCACACTATACAGACTGTCTGTCCTGGATTATAGCTGTCAACTACACTGTAGAGGCTAGATAGAGCCCCCACACTATACAGACTGTCTGTCCTGGATTATAGCTGTCAACTACACTGAACCCTCACACTATACTGTAGAGGCTAGATAGAGCCCCCACACTATACTGTAGAGGCTAGATAGAGCCCCCACACACTATAATGTAGAGGCTAGATAGAGCCCCCACACACTATACTGTAGAGGCTAGATAGAGCCCCCACACACTATACTGTAGAGGCTAGATAGAGCCCCCTCACACTATACTGTAGAGGCTAGATAGAGCCCCCTCACACTATACTGTAGAGGCTAGATAGAACCCCCTCACACTATACTGTAGAGGCTAGATAGAGCCCCCTCACACTATACTGTAGAGGCTAGATAGAACCCCCTCACACTATAATGTAGAGGCTAGATAGAACCCCCTCACACTATACTGTAGAGGCTAGATAGAGCCCTCACATACTGTAGAGGCTAGATAGAACCCTCACACTATACTGTAGAGGCTAGATAGAACCCTCACACTATACTGTAGAGGCTAGATAGAACCCCCTCACACTATAATGTAGAGGCTAGATAGAACCCCCTCACACTATACTGTAGAGGCTAGATAGAACCCCCTCACACTATACTGTAGAGGCTAGATAGAACCCCCTCACACTATAATGTAGAGGCTAGATAGAACCCCCTCACACTATACTGTAGAGGCTAGATAGAACCCCCTCACACTATAATGTAGAGGCTTGATAGAACCCCCTCACACTATACTGTAGAGGCTAGATAGAACCCCCACACACTATACTGTAGAGGCTAGATAGTGCCCCCTCACACTATACTGTAGAGGCTAGATAGAACCCTCACACTATACTGTAGAGGCTAGATAGAACCCCCTCACACTATAATGTAGAGGCTAGATAGAACCCCCTCACACTATACTGTAGAGGCTAGATAGAGCCCCCTCACACTATACTGTAGAGGCTAGATAGAACCCCCTCACACTATACTGTAGAGGCTAGATAGAGCCCTTTCACACTACACCGTAGAGGCTAGATAGAACCCCCTCACACTATACTGTAGAGGCTAGATAGAGCCCCCTCACACTATACTGTAGAGACTAGATAGAACCCTCACATTATACTGTAGTGGTGTAGAGACTAGATAGAACCCTCACATTATACTGTAGAGGTGTAGAGGCTAGATAGAACCCTCACATTATACTGTAGTGGTGTAGAGACTAGATAGAACCCTCACATTATACTGTAGTGGTGTAGAGACTAGATAGAACCCTCACATTATAGAGGTGTAGAGACTAGATAGAACCCTCACATTATACTGTAGAGGTGTAGAGACTAGATAGAACCCTCACATTATACTGTAGTGGTGTAGAGACTAGATAGAACCCTCACATTATAGAGGTGTAGAGACTAGATAGAACCCTCACATTATAGAGGTGTAGAGACTAGATAGAACCCTCACATTATAGAGCCGGGGACAGAGAGGAGACGGCCCGTTGGAGCCGGGGACAGAGAGGAGACGGCCCGTTGGAGCCGGGGACAGAGAGGAGACGGCCCGTTGGAGCCGGGACAGACAGAAGGGCTACAGAGGAGACGGGGCCCCTCCGTGTTAAGGGCCACAGGGGAGACGGGGCCCCTCCGTGTTAAGGGCCACAGGGGAGACGGGGCCCCTCCGTGTTAAGGGCCACAGGGGAGACGGGGCCCCTCCGTGTTAAGGGCCACAGGGGAGACGGGGCCCCTCCGTGTTAAGGGCCACAGAGGAGACGGGGCCCCTCCGTGTTAAGGGCCACAGAGGAGACGGGGCCCCTCCGTGTTAAGGGCCACAGAGGAGACGGGGCCCCTCCGTGTTAAGGGCCACAGAGGAGACGGGGCCCCTCCGTGTTAAGGGCCACAGAGGAGACGGGGCCCCTCCGTGTTAAGGGCCACAGAGGAGACGGGGCCCCTCCGTGTTAAGGGCCACAGAGGAGACGGGGCCCCTCCGTGTTAAGGGCCACAGAGGAGACGGGGCCCCTCCGTGTTAAGGGCCACATAGGAGACGGGGCCCCTCCGTGTTAAGGGCTACAGAGGAGACGGGGCCCCTCCGTGTTAAGGGCCACAGGGGAGACGGGGCCCCTCCGTGTTAAGGGCCACAGGGGAGACGGGGCCCCTCTCCTCCACTCAGACATAAGAGCAGGGTTCCTCCGTTAAGTATTCCTCTCCATAATTACTGCTCCCCCAAATAAATACTGCCCTTGTTTTGGGGTGGCTTCACTGCAGTGCCATAAACTAGATTTGGGCATTTAAGTGCATTCATTTGGCTAATTAAAACAAATGCCAAAAGGACATTTCACTCTGCCTGTTCCCTCCATCTCACCATTTTCCTCTCTCTCCCAGTCTCTATCTTTCTCCCACACTTTCCGTCTCCCCCTCTCTTAGTCCCCCCCCTCGCTCTCTTTACTCAAATCTGGTTAAAATATTTCCGTTCCTTAATTAAACCTCTGTAGAGATTAGAGAGGGTAGGTTGGGTGGAACGCTGTAGAACTGGGTTCCCTGGCTGGGTTCCAACTGCAGGAGACGTCCTTTAGAATTCCATGTGACTTGGTTGTTTATCAGAGTCAGAGCCCCCATCTTCCTCCCCATAACCCATCTCTCCCTCCCCATAACCCATCTCTCTCTCCCTCCCCATAACCCAGTCTCTCCCTCCCCATAACCCAGTCTCTCCCTCCCCATAACCCAGTCTCTCTCTCCCTCCCCATAACCCAGTCTCTCTCTCCCTCCCCATAACCCAGTCTCTCTCTGCCCATCTCCCTCCCCATAACCCAGTCTCTCTCTGCCCATCTCCCTCCCCATAACCCAGTCTCTCTCTCCCTCCCCATAACCCAGTCTCTCCCTCCCCATAACCCAGTCTCTCCCTCCCCATAACCCAGTCTCTCCCTCCCCATAACCCATCTCTCCCCCTCCCCATAACCCATCTCTCTCCCCCTCCCCCATAACCCATCTCTCTCCCCCTCCCCCATAACCCAGTCTCTCTCCCCCCTCCCCATAACCCACCTCTCCCTCCCCATAACCCAGTCTCTCCCTCCCCATAACCCAGTCTCTCCCTCCCCCCATAACCCAGTCTCTCCCTCTCCCTCCCCATAACCCAGTCTCTCCCTCTCCCTCCCCATAACCCAGTCTCTCTCTCTCCCCATAACCCAGTCTCTCTCTCCCTCCCCATAACCCAGTCTCTCTCTCCTCCCCATAACCCATCTCTCCCTCCCCATAACCCAGTCTCTCTCTCCCTCCCCATAACCCAGTCTCTCTCTCCCTCCCCATAACCCATCTCTCCCTCCCCATAACCCAGTCTCTCTCTCTCCCTCCCCATAACCCAGTCTCTCTCTCCCTCCCCATAACCCAGTCTCTCTCTCCCTCCCCATAACCCAGTCTCTCTCCCTCCCCATAACCCATCTCTCCCTCCCCATAACCCATCTCTCCCTCCCCATAACCCATCTCTCCCTCCCCATAACCCAGTCTCTCTCTCCCTCCCCATAACCCATCTCTCTCCCTCCCCATAACCCATCTCTCCCTCCCCATAACCCAGTCTCTCTCTCTGCCCCATCTCCCTCCCCATAACCCATCTCTCCCTCCCCATAACCCAGTCTCTCTCTCCCTCCCCATAACCCAGTCTCTCTCTCCCTCCCCGTAACCCAGTCTCTCTCTCCCTCCCGTAACCCAGTCTCTCTCTCCCTCCCTCGTAACCCAGTCTTTCTCCTCCTCCCCATAACCCAGTCTCTCTCTCTCCCTCCCCATAACCCAGTCTCTCTCTCCCTCCCCATAACCCAGTCTCTCTCTCCTCCCCATAACCCATATCTCTCTCCCTCCCCATAACCCATCTCTCTGCCCATCTCCCTCCCCATAACCCAGTCTCTCTCTGCCCATCTCCCTCCCCATAACCCAGTCTCTCTCTGCCCATCTCCCTCCCCATAACCCAGTCTCTCTCTCCCTCCCCATAACCCAGTCTCTCTCTCCCTCCCCATAACTCAGTCTCTCTCTCCCTCCCCATAACCCAGTCTCTCTCTCCCTCCCCATAACCCAGTCTCTCTCTCCCTCCCCATAACCCAGTCTCTCTCTCCCTCCCCGTAACCCAGTCTCTCTCTCCCTCCCCGTAACCCAGTCTCTCTCTCCCTCCCCGTAACCCAGTCTCTCTCTCCCTCCCCGTAACCCAGTCTCTCTCTCCCTCCCGTAACAGTCTCTCTCTCCTCCCCGTAACCCAGTCTCTCTCTCCCTCCCCGTAACCCAGTCCGTAACCCAGTCTCTCTCTCCCTCCCCGTAACCCAGTCTCTCTCTCCCTCCCCGTAACCCAGTCTCTCTCTCCCTCCCCGTAACCCAGTCTCTCTCTCCCTCCCCGTAACCCATCTCTCTCTCCTCCCGTAACCCAGTCTCTCTCTCCCTCCCCGTAACCCAGTCTCTCTCTCCCTCCCCGTAACCCAGTCTCTCTCTCCCTCCCCGTAACCCAGTCTCTCTCTCCCTCCCCGTAACCCAGTCTCTCTCTCCCTCCCCGTAACCCATCTCTCTCCCTCCCCGTAACCCAGTCTCTCTCTCCCTCCCCGTAACCCAGTCTCTCTCTCCTCCCGTAACCCAGTCTCTCCCTCCCTCCCGTAACCCAGTCTCTCCCTCCCTCCCCGTAACCCAGTCTCTCCCTCCCTCCCCGTAACCCAGTCTCTCCTCCCCCATAACCCAGTCTCTCTCTCCTCCGCATAACCCATCTCTCTCTCCCTCCCCATAACCCATCTCTCTCTCCTCCCCATAACCCATCTCTCTCCCTCCCCCATAACCCAGTCTCTCTCTCCCTCCCCATAACCCATCTCTCCTCCCCATAACCCAGTCTCTCTCTCCTCCCCATAACCCATCTCTCTCCCTCCCCATAACCCATCTCTCTCCTCCCCATAACCCATCTCTCCCTCCCCCATAACCCAGTCTCTCTCTCTGCCCCATCTCCCTCCCCATAACCCATCTCTCCCTCCCCATAACCCAGTCTCTCTCTCCCTCCCCATAACCCAGTCTCTCCTCCCCATAACCCAGTCTCTCCCTCCCCATAACCCATCTCTCTCCCCCTCCCCATAACCCATCTCTCTCCCCCTCCCCATAACCCATCTCTCTCCCCTCCCCATAACCCAGTCTCTCTCCCCCTCCCCATAACCCACCTCTCCCTCCCCCATAACCCAGTCTCTCCCTCCCCATAACCCAGTCTCTCCCTCCCCATAACCCAGTCTCTCCCTCCCCATAACCCAGTCTCTCCCTCTCCCTCCCCATAACCCAGTCTCTCCCTCCCCATAACCCAGTCTCTCCCTCCCCATAACCCATCTCTCTCCCCCTCCCCATAACCCATCTCTCTCCCCCTCCCCATAACCCATCTCTCTCCCCCTCCCCATAACCCAGTCTCTCTCCCCCTCCCCATAACCCACCTCTCCCTCCCCATAACCCAGTCTCTCCCTCCCCATAACCCAGTCTCTCCCTCCCCATAACCCAGTCTCTCCCTCCCCATAACCCAGTCTCTCCCTCTCCCTCCCCCCGTAACCCAGTCTCTCCCTCCCTCCCCGTAACCCAGTCTCTCCCTCCCTCCCGTAACCCAGTCTCTCCCTCCCCATAACCCAGTCTCTCTCTCCCTCCGCATAACCCATCTCTCTCTCCCTCCCCATAACCCATCTCTCTCTCCCTCCCCATAACCCATCTCTCTCTCCCTCCCCATAACCCAGTCTCTCTCTCCCTCCCCATAACCCATCTCTCCTCCCCATAACCCAGTCTCTCTCCCTCCCCATAACCCATCTCTCTCCTCCCCATAACCCATCTCTCTCCTCCCCATAACCCATCTCTCCCTCCCCATAACCCAGTCTCTCTCTCTGCCCCATCTCCCTCCCCCATAACCCATCTCTCCTCCCCATAACCCAGTCTCTCTCTCCCTCCCCATAACCCAGTCTCTCCCTCCCCCATAACCCAGTCTCTCCCTCCCCATAACCCATCTCTCTCCCCCTCCCCATAACCCATCTCTCTCCCCTCCCCATAACCCATCTCTCTCCCCCTCCCCATAACCCAGTCTCTCTCCCCCTCCCCATAACCCAGTCTCTCTCCCCTCCCCATAACCCACCTCTCCTCCCCATAACCCAGTCTCTCCCTCCCCATAACCCAGTCTCTCCCTCCCCATAACCCAGTCTCTCCTCCCCATAACCCAGTCTCTCCCTCTCCCTCCCCATAACCCAGTCTCTCCCTCTCCTCCCCATAACCCAGTCTCTCTCTCCTCCCCATAACCCAGTCTCTCTCTCCCTCCCCATAACCCAGTCTCTCTCTCCCTCCCCATAACCCATCTCTCCTCCCCATAACCCAGTCTCTCTCTCCTCCCCATAACCCAGTCTCTCTCTCCCTCCCCATAACCCATCTCTCCCTCCCCATAACCCAGTCTCTCTCTCCTCCCCATAACCCAGTCTCTCTCTCCCTCCCCATAACCCAGTCTCTCTCTCCCTCCCCATAACCCATCTCTCCCTCCCATAACCCATCTCTCCCTCCCCATAACCCAGTCTCTCTCTCCTCCCCATAACCCAGTCTCTCTCTCCCTCCCCATAACCCAGTCTCTCTCTCCCTCCCCATAACCCAGTCTCTCTCTCCCTCCCCCATAACCCAGTCTCTCTCTCCCTCCCCATAACCCAGTCTCTCTCCCTCCCCATAACCCAGTCTCTCTCTCCCTCCCCATAACCCAGTCTCTCTCCCTCCCCATAACCCATCTCTCCCTCCCCATAACCCATCTCTCCCTCCCCATAACCCATCTCTCCCTCCCCATAACCCAGTCTCTCTCTCCTCCCCATAACCCATCTCTCTCCCTCCCCATAACCCATCTCTCCCTCCCCATAACCCAGTCTCTCTCTCTGCCCCATCTCCTCCCCATAACCCATCTCTCCCTCCCCATAACCCAGTCTCTCTCTCCCTCCCCATAACCCAGTCTCTCTCTCCTCCCCATAACCCAGTCTCTCTCTCCCTCCCCATAACCCAGTCTCTCTCTCCCTCCCCGTAACCCAGTCTCTCTCTCCTCCCGTAACCCAGTCTTTCTCTCTCCTCCCCATAACCCAGTCTCTCTCTCTCCCTCCCCATAACCCAGTCTCTCTCTCCCTCCCCATAACCCAGTCTCTCTCTCCTCCCCATAACCCAGTCTCTCTCTCCCTCCCCATAACCCATATCTCTCTCCCTCCCCATAACCCATCTCTCTGCCCATCTCCCTCCCCATAACCCAGTCTCTCTCTGCCCATCTCCTCCCCATAACCCAGTCTCTCTCTCCTCCCCATAACCCAGTCTCTCTCTCCTCCCCATAACCCAGTCTCTCTCTCCTCCCCATAACTCAGTCTCTCTCTCCTCCCCATAACCCAGTCTCTCTCTCCCTCCCCATAACCCAGTCTCTCTCTCTCCCTCCCCGTAACCCAGTCTCTCTCTCTCCCTCCCCGTAACCCAGTCTCTCTCTCCCTCCCCGTAACCCAGTCTCTCTCTCCCTCCCCGTAACCCAGTCTCTCTCTCCCTCCCCGTAACCCAGTCTCTCTCTCCCTCCCGTAACCCAGTCTCTCTCCCTCCCCGTAACCCAGTCTCTCTCTCCTCCCGTAACCCAGTCTCTCTCTCCCTCCCCGTAACCCAGTCTCTCTCCCTCCCCGTAACCCAGTCTCTCTCTCCTCCCGTAACCCATCTCTCTCTCCTCCCCGTAACCCAGTCTCTCTCTCCCTCCCCGTAACCCAGTCTCTCTCCTCCCCGTAACCCAGTCTCTCTCTCCCCCCGTAACCCAGTCTCTCTCTCCCTCCCGTAACCCATCTCTCTCTCTCCTCCCCGTAACCCAGTCTCTCTCTCCCTCCCCGTAACCCAGTCTCTCTCTCCCCCCGTAACCCAGTCTCTCTCTCCCTCCCCGTAACCCAGTCTCTCCCTCCCTCCCGTAACCCAGTCTCTCCCTCCTCCCCGTAACCCAGTCTCTCCCTCCCCATAACCCAGTCTCTCTCTCCCTCCCCATAACCCATCTCTCTCTCCCTCCCCATAACCCATCTCTCTCTACCTCCCCATAACCCATCTCTCTCTCCCTCCCCATAACCCAGTCTCTCTCTCCCTCCCCATAACCCAGTCTCTCTCTCCTCCCCATAACCCATCTCTCCCTCCCCATAACCCAGTCTCTCTCTCCCTCCCCATAACCCATCTCTCTCCCTCCCCATAACCCATCTCTCCCTCCCCATAACCCAGTCTCTCTCTCTGCCCCATCTCCTCCCCATAACCCATCTCTCCCTCCCCGTAACCCAGTCTCTCTCTCCCTCCCCCTCAGTAACCCAGTCTCTCTCTCCCCCTCCCGTAACCCAGTCTCTCTCTCCCTCCCTCCTCCTAACCCAGTCTCTCTCTCCCTCCCCGTAACCCAGTCTCTCTCTCCTCCCCGTAACCCAGTCTCTCTCTCCCTCCCCCGTAACCCAGTCTCTCTCCCTCCCAGTAACCCAGTCTCTCTCCCCTCCCCGTAACCCATCTCTCCCTCCCCGTAACCCATTCTCTCTCTCCCCATAACCCATTCTCTCTCTCCCCATAACCCATTCTCTCTCTCCTCCCCATAACCCAGTCTCTCTCTCCTCCCCATAACCCATCTCTCTCTCCCTCCCCATAACCCATCTCTCTCTCCCTCCCCATAACCCAGTCTCTCTCTCCCTCCCCATAACCCATCTCTCTCTCCTCCCCATAACCCATCTCTCTCTCCCTCCCCATAACCCAGTCTCTCTCTCCCTCCCCATAACCCATCTCTCCCTCCCCATAACCCATTCTCTCTCTCCCTCCCCATAACCCAGTCTCTCTCTCTGCCCATCTCCCTCCCCCCCATAACCCAGTCTCTCTCTCCCTCCCCATAACCCAGTCTCTCTCTCCTCCCCATAACCCAGTCTCTCTCTCCCTCCCCATAACCCAGTCTCTCTCTCCCTCCCCATAACCCAGTCTCTCTCTCCCTCCCCATAACCCAGTCTCTCTCTCCTCCCCATAACCCAGTCTCTCTCTCCTCCCCATAACCCAGTCTCTCTCTCCCTCCCCATAACCCAGTCTCTCTCTCCCTCCCCATAACCCAGTCTCTCTCTCCCTCCCCATAACCCAGTCTCTCTCTCCTCCCCATAACCCAGTCTCTCTCTCCCCCCATAACCCAGTCTCCCCCTCCCCATAAACCCAGTCTCTCCCTCCCCATAAACCCAGTCTCTCCCTCCCCATAAACCCAGTCTCTCCCTCCCCATAAACCCAGTCTCTCCCTCCCCATAAACCCAGTCTCTCCCTCCCCATAACCCAGTCTCTTTCTCCCTAGTGCCGCTATATCCTCCAATCGGGATTTTTGGAAAAACGGGGAGTTTGGAGGAAAGCCAAAATGAGCGTGTTTACTTGTAACAATAAAGACGGTGTTTTTATGTACTTCCATTGTCCTTCAAGAGCTGCTGAATGTCCTCTACTTTACATTTGGGTAAAGTTGGCAGGAATGTGCAACCCTGATTCTCCTTGCTGGTTGTCTCTGAGGACCGGTCTCCATCTACCCATCTGAGCCCAGTCTTATTCCAGTCACTCCTCACGTAGTCTCTGAGGACCGGTCTCCAGCTGGTATTATCAGGCTGTATAGCTAGCTACGTTTGCTCTGACTCAGTACATTTATTAGCTAGCTACGTTTGCTCTGACTCAGTACATTTATTCGCTAGCTACGTTTGCTCTGACTCAGTACATTTATTAGCTAGATACGTTTGCTCTGACTCAGTACATTTATTAGCTAGCTACGTTTGCTCTGACTCAGTACGTTTATTAGCTAGCTACGTTTGCTCTGACTCAGTACGTTTATTAGCTAGCTACGTTTGCTCTGACTCAGTACGTTTATTAGCTAGCTACGTTTGCTCTGACTCAGTACATTTATTAGCTAGCTACGTTTGCTCTCACTCAGTACATTTATTAGCTAGCCAGCTAACTAGCATTAGCGGCTAACATGATTCAGGCCCAACTTGCTAAGAAAAAGACAAACTAGATGTTTGCAGATGTAAGAAACACAAACTTATAGTGTCACTATAGAAACCTAGTGGATTCATATTAAGATGCAAAGTGAAAACAGCATTGTTACATGCGCTGCATTGACCCGACTGAACTTAAGTGCTGCGTTGACCATGCAGACTGAACACATTGTTACATGCGCTGCATTGACCCGACTGAACTTAAGTGCTGCGTTGACCATGCAGACTGACAGGTGTCTCAATGTGCTGCGTTGACCATGCAGACTGACAGGTGTCTCAATGTGCTGCGTTGACCATGCAGACTGACAGGTGTCTCAATGTGCTGCGTTGACCATGCAGACTGACAGGTGTCTCAATGTGCTGCGTTGACCATGCAGACTGACAGGTGTCTCAATGTGCTGCATTGACCATGCAGACTGACAGGTGTCTCAATGTGCTGCGTTGACCATGCAGACTGACAGGTGTCTCAATGTGCTGCGTTGACCATGCAGACTGACAGGTGTCTCAATGTGCTGCATTGACCATGCAGACTGACAGGTGTCTCAATGTGCTGCGTTGACCATGCAGACTGACAGGTGTCTCAATGTGCTGCGTTGACCATGCAGACTGACAGGTGTCTCAATGTGCTGCGTTGACCATGCAGACTGACAGGTGTCTCAATGTGCTGCGTTGACCATGCAGAGACTGAACACATTGTTACATACGCTGCATTGACCCGACTGAACCTAATAAGTGTCTCATGGTCGAAGGAACAACAAATGATTGAGTCGGGTTGGGCCGGCTCGGGTTCATGATGTGCGCAACGTTGTAGCCTGTAGACCAACTCGTGGCCATTGCTGTGGTGAGAGAGAGAGAGAAGTACATCTCTCACAGAACCAGATGATATTTCAATGATCTCCTCTCCTCCCTCGCTCCGCTCTGATAGATACGAGCCTGCACCTCTCATCTCTCTAGAGTTGAACTTCATTTATTTCCTGATAGAGTCACAGACATGGGAAGGAAGGGTCCTTCATCATTTACTTCCTGATAGAGTCACAGCCATGAGAAGGGACCTTCATCGTTTACTTCCTGATAAGAGTCACAGCCATGGGAAGGAAGGGTCCTTCATCATTTACTTCCTGATAGAGTCACAGCCATGGGAAGGAAGGGTCCTTCATCATTTACTTCCTGATAGAGTCACAGCCATGGGAAGGAAGGGTCCTTCATCATTTACTTCCTGATAGAGTCACAGCCATGAGAAGGGACCTTCATCATTTACTTCCTGATAGAGTCACAGCCATGGGAAGGAAGGGTCCTTCATCATTTACTTCCTGATAGAGTCACAGCCATGAGAAGGATGGGTTCTTCATCATTTACTTCCTGATAGAGTCACAGCCATGGGAAGGAAGGGACCTTCATCATTTACTTCCTGATAGAGTCACAGCCATGGGAAGGAAGGATCCTTCATCATTTACTTCCTGATAGAGTCACAGCCATGGGAAGGAAGGGTCCTTCATCATTTACTTCCTGATAGAGTCACAGCCATGAGAAGGGACCTTCATCGTTTACTTCCTGATAGAGTCACAGCCATGGGAAGGAAGGGTCCTTCATCATTTACTTCCTGATAGAGTCACAGCCATGAGAAGGATGGGTTCTTCATCATTTACTTCCTGATAGAGTCACAGCCATGGGAAGGGTTCTTCATCATTTACTTCCTGATAGAGTCACAGCCATGAGAAGGGACCTTCATCGTTTACTTCCTGATAAGAGTCACAGCCATGGGAAGGAAGGGTCCTTCATCATTTACTTCCTGATAGAGTCACAGCCATGGGAAGGAAGGGTCCTTCATCATTTACTTCCTGATAGAGTCACAGCCATGGGAAGGAAGGGTCCTTCATCATTTACTTCCTGATAGAGTCACAGCCATGGGAAGGAAGGGTCCTTCATCATTTACTTCCTGATAGAGTCACAGCCATGAGAAGGGACCTTCATCATTTACTTCCTGATAGAGTCACAGCCATGGGAAGGAAGGGTCCTTCATCATTTACTTCCTGATAGAGTCACAGCCATGGGAAGGGTCCTTCATCATTTACTTCCTGATAGAGTCATAGCCATGAGAAGGAAGGGTCCTTCATTTACTTCCTGATAGAGTCACAGCCATGGGAAGGGAGGGTCCTTCATCATTTACTTCCTGATAGAGTCACAGCCATGGGAAGGGTCCTTCATCATTTACTTCCTGATAGAGTCACAGCCATGGGAAGGAAGGGTCCTTCATCATTTACTTCCTGATAGAGTCACAGCCATGGGAAGGGTTCTTCATCATTTACTTCCTGATAGAGTCACAGCCATGAGAAGGGACCTTCATCATTTACTTCCTGATAGAGTCACAGCCATGGGAAGGGTCCTTCATCATTTACTTCCTGATAGAGTCACAGCCATGGGAAGGGTCCTTCATCATTTACTTCCTGATAGAGTCACAGCCATGAGAAGGGACCTTCATCATTTACTTCCTGATAGAGTCACAGCCATGAGAAGGGAACTTCATCATTTACTTCCTGATAGAGTCACAGCCATGGGAAGGAAGGGTCCTTCATCATTTACTTCCTGATAGAGTCACAGCCATGAGAAGGGACCTTCATCATTTACTTCCTGATAGAGTCACAGCCATGGGAAGGAAGGGTCCTTCATCATTTACTTCCTGATAGAGTCACAGCCATGGGCAGGAAGGGTCCTTCATCATTTACTTCCTGATAGAGTCACAGCCATGAGAAGGAAGGGACCTTCATCATTTACTTCCTGATAGAGTCACAGCCATGAGAAGGAAGGGACCTTCATCATTTACTTCCTGATAGAGTCACAGCCATGAGAAGGAAGGGACCTTCATCATTTACTTCCTGATAGAGTCACAGCCATGGGAAGGAAGGGTCCTTCATCATTTACTTCCTGATAGAGTCACAGCCATGAGAAGGAAGGGTCCTTCATCATTTACTTCCTGATAGAGGCACAGCCATGAGAAGGGTCCCGGTGGAGCTAACACAACCCTGAAAAACTGAAATACATTTGGCCAAAGTCACAGAAATCACTGCTGTCTGTTCAGAAATAAATGAAATAATTCAGAATACTACACTAGGAGTAGGTCTATAATTTAGCCACGGAGGATCGATAGCTTGTTTATTTTTTTTAATAGCCTAGCTGTGGATTGTGTATCGTCCAATCACAAGGCATCGCCTACAGTCTGTAACGCTTAACATATCTGACAGTGAACAGCATTGCAGCAACAACAAACAAACAAACAGGCCTTTCGCATTATTTCAAATACAAATCACGGGACAGCACAGTTTGGAGAGCTGCTGAGATAAAGACTGTATGTAGTCTACAAAAAAAATATTTTATTAAACTTCCAAATAGACCTATCGACTCGAACAGTGTTGTTTACCAAACTAGAGACGGGCTTTAGGCACGAGCCCATTGGCCATGGCCTGTGAGGGAGCTGCACGTCATTGGGTGAGTGGGTGAAACTAGGCAAGCTTGTTTAGGACTATAACTTCCTCATATTGTACCATGTGTCTCTCTTCCACACACCTCGACCTCGACTGTTGATGGATTCAAGACCAGGTCGTTTAATGATCTCACATTCTCCATTTGTCAGTGTCAAAGCAGCCAATCATTAGAGTATAAGTTGAGTATATCTACTGCCCCATTCTCCATTTGTCAGTGTCAAAGCAGCCAATCATTTGAGTATAACAATTTTAAAAATCTGTTAATTCTCCAGTCGTGTATAATTACATAGAATTGCATTAAATGAGTTTATAATTTATTTATTTTTAAAGTCTAATTTTTCCCAGACCCAAGGCTACAAACAAACAAATCTTCAAGCGCCTCTACTGCCCCATACCACTTTAGCCTGTTTCTCTGCTGTCTGTTCGTTTAAATTGGTTTTGTACACTACAGGGCACCACTATATGTTGGGGTCATGGGTCAGTGTCGTGCAGAGACTGGGCTTCTTAGAACACATGACTGACCAATCAGCTGTGAGGAGATATCTCAGTTACTGTTCTCCATTCACTACTACAGACCTACTAGATATCTCAGTTACCGTTCTCCATTCACTACTACAGACCTACTACATATCTCAGTTACTGTTCTCCATTCACTACTACAAACCTACTAGATATCTCAGTTACTGTTCTCCATTCACTACTACAGACCTACTACATATCTCAGTTACTGTTCTCCATTCACTACTACAGACAGACCTACTAGATATCTCAGTTACTGTTCTCCATTCACTACTACAGACAGACCTACTAGATATCTCAGTTACTGTTCTCCATTCACTACTACAGACCTACTAGATATCTCAGTTACTGTTCTCCATTCACTACTACAGACAGACCTACTAGATATCTCAGTTACTGTTCTCCATTCACTACTACAGACCTACTACATATCTCAGTTACTGTTCTCCATTCACTACTACAGACAGACCTACTAGATATCTCAGTTACTGTTCTCCATTCACTACTACAGACCTACTAGATATCTCAGTTACTGTTCTCCATTCACTACTACAGACAGACCTACTAGATATCTCAGTCACTGTTCTCCATTCAATACTACAGACAGACCTACTAGATATCTCAGTTACTGTTCTCCATTCACTACTACAGACCTACTAGATATCTCAGTCACCGTTCTCCATTCACTACCACAGACCTACTAGATATCTCAGTCACTGTTCTCCATTCACTACTACAGACCTACTAGATATCTCAGTCACTGTTCTCCATTCAATACTACAGACAGACCTACTAGATATCTCAGTTACTGTTCTCCATTCACTACTACAGACCTACTAGATATCTCAGTTACTGTTCTCCATTCACTACTACAGACCTACTAGATATCCCAGTTACTGTTCTCCATTCAATACTAGACAGACAGACCTACTAGATATCTCAGTCACTGTTCTCCATTCACTACTACAGACCTACTAGATATCTCAGTCACTGTTCTCCATTCACTACTACAGACCTACTAGATCTCAGTTACTGTTCTCCATTCACTACTACAGACCTACTAGATATCTCAGTCACTGTTCTCCATTCACTACTACAGACCTACTAGATATCTCAGTCACTGTTCTCCATTCACTACTACAGACCTACTAGATATCTCAGTCACTGTTCTCCATTCACTACTACAGACCTACTAGATATCTCAGTCACTGTTCTCCATTCACTACTACAGACCTACTAGATATCTCAGTCACTGTTCTCCATTCACTACTACAGACCTACTAGATATCTCAGTCACTGTTCTCCATTCACTACTACAGACCTACTAGATATCTCAGAGTTACTGTTCTCCATTCACTACTACAGACCTACAAGATATCTCAGTTACTGTTCTCCATTCACTACTACAGACAGACCTACTAGATATCTCAGTCACTGTTCTCCATTCACTACTACAGACAGACCTACTAGATATCTCAGAGTTACTGTTCTCCATTCACTACTACAAACAGACCTCTAAATTGCTCACTAACATACACCCAGACCTCTGATACTAACGACCTTTTTAGCAACCTCTCATGCTCGCTCGGGTTATTACCCAGAATTCAGTACCGTAGCTTGTTAGTGAGAGAAATGAGGGACATGATCGGAGAGACCTTTCCCTTCCTCGGGACAGACTGTCTGTCAGTCAGTTGGACTGAGGGCCAACGAGCTGCCCGGAGAAACAGGGTCTGATACGGAAAATAGCAGAGGCTCCGGTCAGAGGAATGATCTCTGATGAGGTACTGACTGACACACGGGAGACATAATGAGAAACACTGAACATTCTGAGCACACACACACACTGAAGGACACACACACACACTGAAGGACACACACACACACACTGAAGGGACACACACACACACTGAAGGGACACACACACACACTGAAGGGACACACACACACACACACTGAAGGGACACACACACACACACACTGAAGGGACACACACACACACACACACACACACACACACACACACAAAGAATAGCAGTAGGTTTTTCCAATTCGAAGCACAAACCCAGTGTTCTCACGTACCTTCATCAAAGTCGGCGTCGTCCTCGGTGTGTTGAGGGAAGGGGAAACAGTTGGTGATCTCTAACCTGTCCTCCACTACCAGGCCCAGTAGTACACCCTGAACCACCTCACTGCCCTGACCCTCCTCCTGGTAATGTTGATCATCTTCAGGACCACCTGTAGAGGGAGAGATAGGGAGGGTGAGAGATAGGGAGGGTGAGGGTTGGGAGAGAGAGAGAGAGAGAGGTGGGAGAGAGAGGGTGGGAGAGAGAGAGGGTGGGAGAGAGAGGGTGGGAGAGAGAGAGGGTGGGAGAGAGAGAGGGTGGGAGAGAGAGAGGTGGGAGAGAGAGAGGGTGGGAGAGGAGGTGGGAGAGAGAGGGTGGGAGAGAGAGAGGGTGGGAGAGAGAGAGGGGGAGAGAGAGAGGGTGGGAGAGAGAGAGGTGAGGAGAGAGAGAGGGAGAGAGGGGTGAGAGAGGGTGAGAGGGGGTGAGAGAGGGGTGAGGAGAGAGGGTGAGAGAGAGAGGGTGAGAGAGGTGAGAGAGAGGTGGGAGGGGGAGAGAGAGTGGGAGAGAGGAGGGTGGGAGAGAGAGGTGGGAGAGGGTGGGAGAGAGAGGGTGGGAGAGAGAGGGTGGGAGAGAGAGAGGGTGGGAGAGAGAGAGGGTGGGAGAGAGAGGGTGGGAGAGAGAGGGTGGGAGAGAGGGTGGGAGAGAGAGGGTGGGAGAGAGAGGGTGGGAGAGAGAGGGTGGGTGAGAGGGAGGGAGAGAGGTGGGAGAGAGAGGGTGAGAGAGAGGGTGAGAGAGAGAGGGTGGGAGAGAGGGTGGGAGAGAGAGGGTGGGGAGAGAGAGGGTGGGAGAGAGAGGGTGGGAGAGAGAGGGTGGGAGAGAGGGGAGAGAGAGAGGGGAGAGAGAGGAGAGAGAGGGGGAGAGAGGGTGGGAGAGAGAGGGTGAGAGAGAGGAGAGAGAGAGGGTGAGAGAGGGGGAGAGAGAGGGGAGAGAGAGAGAGAGAGAGGGTGAGAGAGGGGGTGAGAGAGGGTGGGGAGAGGGGGGGAGAGAGAGAGAGAGGGGGAGAGAGAGAGGGGAGAGAGAGGGGGGAGAGAGAGGGGGAGAGAGAGGGGGAGAGAGAGGGGGAGAGAGAGGGGGAGAGAGAGGGGGAGAGAGAGGGTGGGAGAGAGGGGGAGAGAGAGGGGGAGAGAGAGAGGGGGAGAGAGAGAGGGGGAGAGAGAGGGTGGGAGAGAGGGGGAGAGAGATAATTTCAGAAAAAGGGCAAGACAAAGTATTTGTCAGAAACTGGACCAAGCCAGACACTATAGAGGATTATTAGTCTCCACTAGACTCGGGGAATAATCCTGACTGTGTGGACACCCACCTGTAGCACGCGCTAAAGCAGGTATATCTCACTGGTCACCATAACAACACCCACCCGTAGCACGCGCTCCAGCAGGTATATCTCTCTGGTCACCATAGCAGCACCCAGCCATAGCACGCGCTCCAGCAGGTATACAGTATCTCACTGGTCACCATAGCAGCACCCAGCCATAGCACACGCTCCAGCAGGTATATCTCTCTGGTCACCCCCAAAGCCAATTCCTCCTTCGGCCGCCTCTCCATCCAGTTCTCTGCTGCCAATGACTAGAACAAACTGCAAAAATCACTGAAGCTGGAGACTCATATCTCCATCACTAGCTTTAAGCACCAGCGGTCACAGATCACTGCACCTGCCCCCGCCTCTACACAGCCCCAGCCTCTACACAGCCCCCCAGCCTCTACACAGCCCCCAGCCTCTACATAGCCCATCTCATAAATAGCCCATCTAACCCATAACTACTCATCCCCATAGTGTTACTTGTATTGTGTTGCTCCTTTGCACCCCAGTATCTCTACTTGCACATTCATCACTCCAGTGTTTAATTGCTATATTATAATTACTTCACCTCTACGGCCTATTTATTGCCTCACCTCCTTAATCTCACCTCATTTCCACTCACTGTATATAGACTTTATGTCTACTGTGTTATTGACTGTATGTTTGTTTACTCCATGTGAAACTCTGTGTTGATGTTTGTTGTGTGTCACTGCTCTGCTTTATTCTTGGCCAGGTCGCAGTCGTAAATGAGAACTTGTTCTCAACTAGCCTTCCTTGGTTATATAAAGGTGTTCTCAACTAGCCTTCCTTGGTTAAATAAAGGTGTTCTCAACTAGCCTTCCTTGGTTAAATAAAGGTGTTCTCAACTAGCCTTCCTTGGTTAAATAAAGGTGTTCTCAACTAGCCTTCCTTGGTTAAATAAAGGTGTTCTCAACTAGCCTTCCTTGGTTAAATTAAATAAAGGTGTTCTCAACTAGCCTACCTGGTTAAATAAAGGTGTTCTCAACTAGCCTTCCTGGTTATATAAAGGTGTTCTCAACTAGCCTTCCTTGGTTAAATAAAGGTGTTCTCAACTAGCCTTCCTTGGTTAAATAAAGGTGTTCTCAACTAGCCTTCCTGGTTATATAAAGGTGTTCTCAACTAGCCTTCCTTGGTTAAATAAAGGTGTTCTCAACTAGCCTTCCTTGGTTAAATAAAGGTGTTCTCAACTAGCCTTCCTTGGTTAAATAAAGGTGTTCTCAACTAGCCTTCCTTGGTTATATAAAAGTGAAATAAAAATAAATATAAAAATAGACACCATGGAGGGATGAGGCCTTAGCGCTCTGTTCTAGAGAGAACACACCGGAGACGCGGAAGATAAGTGGAATAAACATAGAGGCCTTAGCGCTCTGTTGTTCTAGAGAGAACACACCGGAGACGCGAAAGATAAGTGGAATAAATATAGAGGCCTTAGCGCTCTGTTGTTCTAGAGAGAACACACCGGAGACGCGGAAGATAAGTGGAATAAATATAGAGGCCTTAGCGCTCTGTTGTTCTAGAGAGAACACACCGGAGACGCGGAAGATAAGTGGAATAAACATAAATATAGAGGCCTTAGCGCTCTGTTGTTCTAGAGAGAACACACCGGAGACGCGGAAGCGGAAAAACATAAATATAGATAAG